>NW_012142857.1:344206-346648 GCF_000956105.1 Propithecus coquereli | reverse complement strand
CATGTTGTGCATACCTGGGTTTTCATGAGGTTATCAATGGCTTGATTGGAAATAGGTTGTAGGAGCAAAGAACCATCCTAAAAGAACTTAGGAAGCCTAAGTAATCTTTTGCTTATGGCTATTCTAGAAAATTAGCTCCAATTTTCTGATGCTTATACCGCTTGCCACTTAGGCTTACTCTAAAAACATCTTAACTGTGAGTCAAAATAATTTTGAGAATTCATCCAACCTCATCTTTAAAAAAAAAAAAAACAGCTTTATTGCCATTTGATCTTTTGATTTATAGCTCCAGAATTATTTTTCATTTTATGAACTTTTTAAAAATTTTAGAAGTTTCAGATTTACAGAAAAAGATTGCAATAATACAGAATTCCCAACATACTCCTCATCCACTTTCCTATCTTAGTATGAAACATTCATTATAATTAATGAACCAATACATTGTAAACTAATGGATTTCCTTAGTTTTTACTTAACGTCCTTTCTAGGTTGGTGTAGGCTGCCCATCCCTGAACCAATTCAACATTGGCAAGGGAAATGGAATTTTGTGATTGATTTAATTAGTCTGGGCCAACCACTGTAGATTTTTTTCTTTAAGGTGAACATAGGCTTTCTGTGACAAATACATTGTAAACTAATGGATTTCCTTAGTTTTTACTTAACGTCCTTTCTAGGTTGGTGTAGGCTGCCCATCCCTGAACCAATTAAACATTGGCAAGGGAAATGGAATTATTGTGATTGATTTAATTAGTCTGGGCCAACCACTGTAGATTTTTTTCTTTAAGGTGAACATAGGCTTTCTGTGACAAATCCTTTTTTCAGTCCATATGCTCCTCCAGGAGGATGGCAAAATTAGTAACTTATTTCTCCTGAACATTTTTCTTTGTAATTTATCAAAATCTTTATTCAACCGAAATTTATCAAAACTTGATTAGTTGCTGGGCACTATTCTTAGATTTAAGTACAAAGATAACCTCACAGTTCATGGTTACAAATCTATACTGCCCAGCGTTGTTTCTTAAACTTCTCCATTTCCTGTTTCATGCAAAGTTTCTTTAAATATTTTAAAGCTGCTAGCATGTCTCTTTCAGATGGTCATCTTTCTAAGGCTAACCTCCCTAATCCCTTTAATTGTTTCGCATATGGAATGGTTTTCCATCTTTCTAACATCTTGGTCATTCTCAATGACCTTTCTCTCCTGTAAAGTACAGAACCAATAATTAAGTGTAATACTGCTAGGCAGAGAAGAGCACCGCTCTCACACCGTGTATGCTAGTCACTTTCATACTTACTATAATAAACTAAATTTATGTTAGCTGTTTTTGTAGTCACATGGCAAGGTGGATTAAAATTGAGCTTACTGTTTATTGCCATGATTACGTTTTTACACATCTGCGTCTCACCTTAACTTGAAGAGTTGATCTTTTAAACTCATTTGCCCTGTTAAAGTTCATTTATTCCTGTTAAAGTTCACGCCATTAGATTCAGTTCATTGCTCAGGCTTTTAAGATTTTTATTTTGTCATCTAACATAGTCACCCTCCTTTTTCTACATCAGGACACACTGATTTCCTGAGCGTATATCTTCTTTAGTGTCGAACAAATTATGATAAAAATGTTGCTGTCACAGTGTCAAGGACTATCCTTGAGGTTGACAGCAATCCAGTAATAAATACTCTTTAAGCATGCTATTCGGTTATTAATCTACAACCACATAGAGTATGGAGAACCTCTTCTTTTAAATAAAATTTTTTAAATTGCACATTTAGAAAAATTCTGAGACTTTTTTGTGACATACATAAATCTAATAACATGTGCAAAGTGGAAAACTAAATGAATCTGATGTGATGTGCTTTCAGTAAATCTATGCTGGCTCCCAACAATCACTGCTTCTTTTCTTAGCTACTTTTGAACAGTCCCTTTGAGCTCACAAATCTGTAATTCATGGAATTTCAGACAATTGCCTCTCTCCGGTTTCCTAGCCTGTCTCACATTCTTTATAACTCCGTAAAGACTCTTTATATTGACTGGGAAGTCTAATTTTCAAGTTCTCTCAGTAAACAGAATACATGTGAAAACAAATAATATGATGTGACCAAAATGAGTTTGGCATTTCCCAAGGCAGATGTGACTCTGGGTGTCCATGAACCCTGAGGAAGGGACCATTAGAGCTAAGGGATACAACCTTCTGTTGTTGAACATTCTTTCACCTTTCATCTTTCCCATAAAGGGACTAACTTAACCTGATTTAAAGGACCCCTGGAAAAGTCTGTTCCAAGGAATTGGAGAAATTCAGGTAATGTAAGAACTAAAGGATCGGAGTTGACACATTCATGGCTTCGATTTTCATTAGCTTCAGTCCATTAAACAAGCATTTGCCAGTGTAATATTGTATGCATAAAACAACTGAAATATTTATTAAATGGAAAAACGATGAGGATGC
>NW_012142857.1:337934-342961 GCF_000956105.1 Propithecus coquereli | reverse complement strand
AATATATTTTGGATACAAGTCCCTTATCAAATATATGATGGCCAAATATTTGCTTTACTACTTTTCACAACATATTGCTTTTTTTACTTTCTTTTATTTATTTATGTTTATTTCAAAATATTAAGGAGGCACAAATGTTTTTGATACATGGCTTGAGTCAGGGCTGTAAATGTGCCCATCACCCAAATAGTGTTCATTGTACCCATTAGGTCGGTTTTTGTCCCTCCCCTTCTCCCCACTCTCCCTGCTTGATTTCCTATGACTTTTACTTCCCTCTGTGCACTTGTGTACCCATTGGTTAGCTCCAATTTATTAGAGAGTACATGTGTTTTTTGTCTCTCTATTCTTGAGATATTTTGCTTAGAATAATGGTCTCTAGTTCCTCTCAAATTGCTGCAAAAGTCATTAATTCATCCTTTTTTTGTGGAGGGGAGATGTCCTATCTTAGAGCTAATCAGCAGTGTTACCATCAAGGAGTATAAAACATGGATGCTTACTCAACTGAGCTCTTGAGGTTGGCATTTCATATGGACTCTTCAGTGTGAAAGCAGATAGACACTATATAACATGCCTGCAACCAAAGTTGTTAGGGAAAATAATTTCAAATTGAGGCAGTGGTAACCACCTTAAAATGTTGTGGATGGTACAAAAAGAATGAAGATTAAAAGTATTTTTTTAGACTTGTCAATTAAGAAAGTGGCATAAATTAGTGATAGTCGGCTTAGAAAGGAAGATTTTGTGGAATAGTGAGGATTGGGAAGAAGCGTAAAAAGTGGCATTGCAAAGAAGTGAGAACATTCTTGATTGGGGCATAGCATAAGCAAAATCCAGAGAAAGGAATTAGAAAGACAGAATAGGTGGAGAAGATGAAGTAAAGCATAGAAGAGAAAATAAATTCATATATTATAATCAAATCAGTTATTATTAACAAGGCTTTAGTAAAGAGCCTGTATATTAGAATATGAAGAAATACTAATACTTTAGAAAATACTATACTTAAAAATGTAAGAAAGTGAGCCAAAATGACTCAACTAAGCAAGTTAAACTCTTTATAAAATGTCACTTTCTTATATAGGCATTTTCTTTCACGTCACTGCCCTCATATCTTGTAATTTTAATAGAATGAGTATTTAGAAGACAAATACCATTTACAATTAGACTAGCCTATTGTTACTTGGTATTATTCAGCTTTTTTAAGAAACACCATAAATTATGAAATTACAGTCTTATTTGGAACCATCAAACTTCTTGTCATGGAAGCAATTTAAAATCCTAGAGTTTGATGACATCATTACATCAAGTCTTTTTAGAAGACAAATACCATTTACAATTAGACTAGCCTATTGTTACTTGGTATTATTCAGCTTTTTTAAGAAACACCATAAATTATGAAATTATAGTCTTATTTGGAACCGTCAAACTTCTTGTCATGGAAGCAATTTAAAATCCTAGAGTTTGATGACATCATTACATCAAGTCTTTTTAGAGGAACACAATTTAACTTGCCCAGAGAAACAAGGATCTAAGCAGTATTCTGAGATATTCTTTTCCCCTCTTTGAAATTAACAAGTAGCATTGTGTGATCCATACAATCTGGAATCACATTCTTTTATATTTTATTTCATTAAAACCATCAAATCTTCTCAAATTACCCTTAATCTGCTTTGTAGAAAAAGAAAAAAAGCTATATTGACAGAAATTTAGTGGCCTTTATTGTCCTCTTCTTGGCCAGAAGAATTAAAAGATGACTGAATATTTTAAAGTATACAACTTCCAAGATAAAGAGGAAAATTGTGTTTTCCTTACTTTCTTTTATATTTTCCCATTTATAAATAAAATGAATGATTGAACACTTCATTGACCTAAATTGTTTTCCTCTCTTCAACCTGTTTTTCAGATCCAGTTTTATATGACAGCAAGTTTTAAGCCTGTAGCATATGGCCAGAGATATGAAAGTCACAGACAGATCCTGAGGATTAGAGATCAAGGACAGGCTGAGGTCTGTTGAGGCTACATGGTGTCTGGACAAATTGAGTGGATGGGCTAGAAACTTGATTTTGCCCATGCTGGACAGAATCTGGTAGAGTGTGATGATCAGCTTGTTTGCAAGTGGAAAAAAGTTTGTAAGAAGTGGGAGCAAGAATGAGTTGTCTAGGAAGCCATAGCATTCTCAAACTGACCCCGTATGACAGCTCTGGTAACAGAGACCTACTCCAGTGCTTCACTCACTGAGGAAGTGTTATGGTCCTTTATGATTCCCTGTTGAGGGGTGCATGCATTTTCTGTTTCCTCTCTTTCAAGTTTAAAATGCAAGACAGCTGCATTTATGGTGTGGCAGTGCTATAGAATTATGCCCTTGTCTGTTTTTTTTTTTTTTTTACAAATAGGCATGCATTTACTAGTGTAGGAGGCTGAAAAAAAACAGAATGAAAAAGAGGAGGAACAACATTTTCATAGGAACTCTTATTGTCACATTCTCAAGAGGAACAGAGGTCAGAGATTACAAGAATGTCTTCTGAGAAGACAAATCATAATTTCCTCTTTTCATACTTTGGAGAGTCGGAAAGATTCTCTAAAGAAGAGGGATTTGAGTCAACATTACAAGCCATTCAGTCTTTAGGGTTTGTCTTAGTGGCCCCATCCAACTGTTAGGTGACCGAGGATCACATTCATTTTACCCCTTAACCATGGAGGAGAAGCTTTGCTGTGCTTGAACCATGTCCAAGTGTATTGATTATGTCTTAATGCTAGGAAGGAGGACACAGGATCAACAGCTTAAATTTCTGCTTGGTGGTGAGTCCTCTTAAGGGTTTGGACCCTTGGGCTCAGCCATGATTTGGGTTTACATCTTTGCAGAACTTCCTACACTGATTTTGTGTGAAGAGGCTGCAGAGAGGTGGGTGGGAATCTTTCCCTAGAAGGCATAGGGAGTGCAGAAGAAATTAGGATGCTTTTAATCTTTGGAAGAACCGTTCTATCCAGTTTAGGATTTGTTATTCTTTGGTGAGATCTAGAACGTCTGGAAGGAAAAAGTTAAAGAGACCTTTCCTCCCTTGTGATCTAAGCTTTTGTTTCTTTGAAGGCTGGGAAGAGGGAGGCTGTTAGTTCCACATGGCCCAGCTCAGTTCAGCAGGAGTGATTGCGTGGATAGGCACCCTGCATAGCATGTGGGAGCAGAAGTCTTATAGCAATATAGAGTGTGGTTTGCACAGAACATCTCCTCTGCATACATTATCGCACAATCTGGCACTCTAAGTAGCAAAGGATTCATGTACCCTGGATCCTGCCAAATTCACCTAATAAGAAATAAACTCACTGAAGCGTCTTTGTTACTACTGATGATTTTAACCTGCTTACTTCTTTGATGCTGTGGTTGAAACAATTGAACAAAAACCTAGGGAAGAGGAGTAGAAGTTAGGATTTGGCCATTAGCATCAGCTCTATTCTACGCGACAGAGCACAGACCAGAGAGCCTGGTCTTCTATATTCCAACACAGAGCTTGCTTCATTCCCATTCCACTCCTCCCTGTGTGTCAGAGTGGTTTCCTACAAATCTGCTACTTATGGTAAGATCATTTCCACTTACACAACTTTTATTTTTTTGTTCTTCTCACCAGGAAAGACTCCGATTTTCCTCTTCTCTAGAAAATGTCTACTTATTCATCAAGGTCTAGCTCAAGTGTCACCTTTTTAATCAAGCACTTTTTATCCCTTCCCTTCACTGCTTCACTGTGATCTCCTCTTCTATGGGTTCTTGTTGAATCTCTTCCATTTAACTGGGTGAACAATTAATGCTTTGTGAGGTTTATTAACTTGTAATTACCATTTACCAATGGTCGTACCTTGTCTCAACTCAATTTCAGACTCACCTGAACCACGAATATATCTAATCTTTTCTTTTATGTATTAGAGCACTTACAAAATATCAGTGAATCGATTGATTTAAAACAAAATGGTGTGAAATCAACATGCCCAACTATGTACAAAATACCCTTGGCTGCAGATTTGATTTTTTTCAATATACCAGTGCTATTAAAATCTTTAATAGATATTATCTGTTTTGCTCTTTGTTATAGATACTCAGCATTTATTTGAGATAAATTATTTCCCTCTCTCTATCTGTGTCCTTTGGTAGTGCCCTCCCACACTGACTGTATACTGGCCTTGCAACTTGCTTTGGCCAGTAAGAGTCATAAAGTGTTCGCACTTTCATCTTTATTCTGTCTCTTACTGCTCTTTAGAACCTGGGAACTGCCATGTGCAGAAGCATAGGCAAGCCTCCTAAAGGATGAAAAACCACATGGAGCAGAGACAAGCCAACCCAGCTGAGGCTCTGCAGTTCAACCGTCCTGTCAACTGACATGGGAGGAAGGCTATCTTAAGACCATTCACTTTAGCTGAGCTGACTCAATCCAAAAGAGCCACACAGTCTACCCACAGGCTTGTTTTAAGCCACTAATTTGCACATAGTTTCTAAGTTAGCAAAAGTAAACTAATTTCTGAAATCACAGAATGCAGAAGGAAAAGCAATTATTTCAAATTACCCCTGTCCAGCAGTTCTGTGGCTGCCTAGAACTGTTTAGGACAACAATGACATAAGACTGTATTAGTCAGAGGTTGAAGAGTTAGCTGTGTACCCAGGCTCTGAATTGAAAAGCATATGAAAAAAATTTTCTCCTCTGACATATCTCTTTCAGCCTAGAATTCTTCCATGCAGATAACCTGGGTTAAGTACAAGATTGCATGTTTAGTTCAACAGGAGGTTCTGGTAAGTTTATTTAGTCAAGCATCTAATTCTTGAGAGAATGGGATATAAGATAGTCTTTTAAAATTTTTTTATAAGATTTTGGATAATATTGGGATTATGTACTCATTGCTTATGAGGTAAAACCTTGTCTAAACTACTCTTAATCTTTTATTTATCAATGCCGATAGGTTGATTTTCACAGCTGATTCAAATCATTAATGGTTATAAGACTACGACATTTAAATTTCTTTTTGTGCAAAATTTGATAGGTTTTGTTTGA
>NW_012142857.1:330817-337556 GCF_000956105.1 Propithecus coquereli | reverse complement strand
TTTTCAGCAATAAATCTTCACAGGCTTTGATGTGCTAAATTTATATTATATTTATTTTCATATATTTCCTAGTTTCCATTGCTATGTTACAACCTTCACCCCACAAAGCATTTAAGCTCCTATATGATATAAGCATCAGTCTATAATCAGTGACTTTTTCTTTTAACAAATATTTATTCATTGTATCTCACAATACAATGACAATGTGTCTTAGGAAACAACTAATTTTTGGCATAGTTTCTTAGTTAGCAAAAGCTGGCTGATTTCTGAAAACACAGCATCTAGAAGGAAGGCAAATTCTTCCAATTACCCTTGCCCGGTAATATTTAGCTGTCCAGCAGTTTTTAGGAATAGAATGACAGAAGATCGTTTTAGAAGATGCTAATTCTGGCAATATGATTTCATAAAATTGGTAGTAAGAATTTGGCATGACACTGCTCACGTTATAGAGCTCATTTGGTTTTTATTTAGAATGAGTTCTGAGTGAATGTTAAAAGTTGAAAACTCTGCCTTCCTCAGTATATCCAAATACTATATTTTTTTATTTTAATTTATGGAGTCTATACTGTGAGCCAGGGATTGTAACAAAAGTTTCAAATACAGAATCTCATTTCAATCTGTATTTTAATGTAACTTGTCTCCATTTAAAGGATGTAAAAACTAAGGCATAAAAATGTTAATTACCTTGACCAAAATCACAGGCAATAAGAATTGTTGCAGGGGTTCAGGTCCGAGATAACTTACTCCCTAGTCTCTGTTCATAACCGTCTCATAAATATGCTGCATCCTTAAGGCAGACATAGAGGTAGCCCTGAGAAGTCACCATGCAAATGTATAATTCAAAGTCACAAAATTATAGGCTTTTGAGCTATAATGGTTTGCATCCACAGGATCAAGCACAGAAATCATCCCTGCACAGGGGCTCAATAAATATTTTCCGAACTGAATTAAATATTTTCGTTTTTCATTCTGCAATGTCCATCAATTAATAAAAATATACTATGCTTCGAAGATGGCAGCAGCGCCCACTCATTTAAATTGTCAGTCCTTCAAGGCAAGAGGCAAATTCCTTCTGGTCCCTTTCTTATCAACTAACAAGAAGAAGGTTAGGAAAGCATTCTCATTGTTTAATTTGACCTAATGGGGAAAACACATTTCCTTTTTAGATTTGTTGAAAGCAACTCCATTCTAGTAAAATGACACCTGTCAAGTTCCTTGATGGTTTCACATTTCCTGATAAAATTACAGAGGTGGAAAAGCACACCAGGCTGGTCCTAAGCACTTCAGTGGCATGAACAGTATAGCTATAATTAGTGACTTCTGCCTGGTGTTAACAAATGCCAGAGGGCATCTCAATCTCTGTAGATGAGTTCTCCAGGATTTAATTAGCTCTCTCCCTCTATTCTTTGTAGAACTATGCTGTTCCTAATACCTGGTGCTTGCTTCAGGCATGGGTCAAAGCATGCAGCTGTCAATTATTTAATATTCATGACATTTTTCAACAAATGAAGTGTACATGAAGCCCGTAGTATAAGGATACTGAATTCATTTCATTTATGGAATAGATAGCCTCGTTTTTTGAATAATAATTGGAGAACTCAGGGACAAAGGAAATTTTGTTCTTAAATCTTAAAATCTGTCTTCTCTTTTTGCTTGTAATCATTGAGAGAGAGAGATGAAGTAAGTATTATCTAGGTTTTAGTTTCTAGTCTCTGTTATCTCAGTATATCAATTTTGCACATCACTGCACATTTCAATTTTTCATCTTTAAAATGGATAATTGAACCAGCTGATTTCCAAGACTCCTCCAGTTTTAAATGTCTAGGCTTTGACGATGATTATGGAAATTTTTATCAAATATAGACTCATTCTTCTCTAAAATAGATTACTGGGGGAAATTCTAATTTTTGTTGTAAGTATGTACTATAGAGAGAAGGAAATTATATAACTTTTTAACTCTATAATTTTCTGTGCCTTGAAAAGTTTGAAAACAATTTTCTTGGCTATGCCAGTGACATAAAGAGATTTTGGAATAAATCCCTGGAAGTAAGTTACACAGCTCTGAAAGTTATAGTAGTTTTCTCCAGCCTTCAGGTTATATTTTTGTGCCCTAAAACAAGAATTTATTGAGTGTGCTGGTTAGTACAGCTCCCTGAAATGCCAAACCAAGTGCCTCTTTAATGCCTCTGGGGAATATGGCTCCTTAAAAGTATGTTACAGGCCATTTTTAAGCTAATTCTGAAGATTGGACTGATGACTTAGCTCATGTTCTTTGCTCATTTAAGGTAAAGCCAACATCCCTTTAGAGACTAGAACAGGGGTGGAGAAACTTTTCATGTTGAAAGGCTGCATTAATAAGGTTGCAATCGAATAAGGCCACATTGAAGAAATATCAGTTAGATATATTTTAAAAATGGACATTACTTTGTAAAAATCTAACTACTATGTACTTAATAATTTCAAAAAATCAAACTATTTGCTAATTTTAAAGTTAACTAACCTTTTAATGACTTTGTTGTGTCTGATTTTTATTGGAAAGCATTTGAATATTTGGTTGCAGCATGGAGGTCTGCAGTTTCAGTTGATCCTCTAGATGGGTATTGGTCATTTATGACCTTACAGGTGCCTTAATTTGGGTTAGGTAGGAGAATGTAGATTCACAGAAATAAGTGATTGAAAAGCAAGAAAGCATTTTGGGGGCATGTTTCCAAAGGCGTGGGTATCCTACCGCATTTTTCCATATTTCAACTGGATCTTTCTTAGCATCAAACCATGACTTTAAAATGTCATCTGCTGAGAGCTCAATCAATTCCACCTGTGGTTCTTTAGGTGCCTTGGTGATATCAACTAGATGAGGCTGAAATGCTAATTTGAGTGTGATGTCATGATTCTCAAAGGCAGCAAACCTTTCATTGTATTCTCCAATTAATAGGTCTATAACAGCTGTGTATTCTTCAGATAATTCACATGTATCATCCTGCTCATCACTGACTTTTGCTAACTGGGGGAAATGTTCATTCAAAATTTGCTTTTGAAGAAGTGCTTTGATTTTTTTTTTTTTTTTTGCCATATATCACATACAGACATAGTTTTACCTTGCAAAGAAATATTCAAGTCATTTTGATTTGACATGATATCACACAGAAATGCTACATTTCCATAGAAATATTCTTTCAATAATTCACATTCCTGATTCTGTTCTTCAAAAAATTTAACTATCTGTTCTCGTAGAGATAAATTTTGGTTAACACCCGTCGCTGCGATAGCTAATGCATTTTAGAATGATACAGCAAATCCATGTTGAATACCTCATTGTTCAACTTTGGCATGTAACGATACTGAAAATGCCACATTACGTTTGCATGAATATAGCTAACAATACTTATAACTTGCTGCAAAGTGTCACTTAAAATAGTAGCTTTAGCACAGAGATTTTGCTGATGCAAGATACAATGAAAAGAAATAAGAGCATCTGGATCTGTTAATATTTTTTTTTTATCTGTGCAATAAAACCTTCACGTTTTCCTGTCATGGAAGGTACACTGTCTGTACATACACTCACTGAATTTACCAAATTCAGTCCAATCTCACGACATTTATCTTGAAAATTGTTGAAGATATCTATTCCCCGTTTTCTGTTCACAAGAGTCCCCAAAGCGACTAAAATCTCCATAGCAAAGAAAATCTTCTATTATGACCTGAATGAAGTATAAAACCTGTGCCAAGTCAGTAGCATCAGTTGATTCATCCAAAGTGACTAAATAGTATATATTTTCCTTCTGAAGCATCGCATGAAGTTCTTCCATTAAGTTGAAGGCTAATTCATGCTGCCAATGAATTATGGTTCTCCTCGAAAGAGGCAGTTTGTACTTTGAAAACTTATCAGGGTCTAAGCATCCTACAACTTCTACAATGCATTCTTTCAAAATTTCTGCATCACTGAATGGCTTCCCTTTTTTCTCAAGTATATAAGCTACTTTATAAGTTGCTTCAGTGGCATTATTTCCAGGTTTTGTTGTCTCTCGAAAGAATTGTTTTTTGCTTTTGTTTCGCATCTTTTAATTTCCACAATACAACCTTTCGTGCCGCTCCCTCTATTAATAATTTAAAATATTTGTAGTCCTTATGAGTGTTATAATGCTTATGAACATTTAATTCTTTAATGTTGATATTGTAGTATCATAAAGCAAGCACATTATCTTACCTTTAGCAGAAACAAGGTAATATTGCAATTCCCAATCCTCATTAAAAAATCTGTTTTCTTCCTTCAGTGTTCCTCTTGGTCTTCTTTGACATGATGGGCTGTTAAGCAGACAGAATTAAAAAATACTATTGAGCTGTGCAACTATTCACAAATTCTACTTCAAACAATAATACAGTGCACTGTTGTCAAAAGCCGATAACAGACTGGAGTTCTCGACCCCCATAAACTTTCGCCAACCATCCTTGTGTGGTAGTGGCACCAGTCAGGCAGGGGAAGTTAGAACTAAATCATGAGCATAGCATCCATCAATTTAGCCCTTAGAGCTTACAAATGTTCTAATTCTATTGGTCAATTTGGGAGGATTATTTCATTGAAACTTATTTTATCTTTGGTATTTTAAATACATTCATTTTAAAAATAAAATAACAATATAAAAGATAAACAAAAATGAATTAAGGAAAATAAAATAATTTGTTCTGTAAAATTTTGATTCAGTCAAATGCCAGATTCAATGATCTAGAAGGCCACATGTGGCCTTAAGGCAGCAGGCTTCCCATCCTTGGCCTACAGCCAATGTTCAATACAACTGGCGAAAACAAACATCCTTATCTTGTTTTTGATCCTGGGATAGGCCATTTAGAATTTTACCATTAAGTATGATGTGTTATCTGTAAGTTTTCATAAATGTCCTTAATCATATTGAGAAAGTTCCCTTCTATTGCCAGTTTACTGAGAATTTTTATCAGGAATGGATGCTGAACTTTAATGCTTTTTCTGCATGAATTAATGCATGATTAAACCATGATTTTTTTCATTTATAGTTTGCTAATATTGTGAACTATCTTGATTGGTTTTCAAATGTTAAACCAACCTTTCATTTCTGGGATCAATACTACTTGGTCATGATGTGTTATCATTTTAATAGATTGTTGCTCTGATTTAGTAAAAGATATTTATTTTTTTACAAATATTGAATATCTATATACTTTGGGTGTGATCATGAACATTCATTAAGAGCATGGCCTTGTTAGCTGAATTGCCTAGGTCAAAATCCCAGCCTTGGCTAAGTAACTTCAGCTTTCTGTGCTTCAGTTAATTGTAAAATGTCAATAAGAGTAATAGATTAGCTATTTCACAGGCAGTTACTAGCACAAAATAAGATAATGCAATTGGGAGTGTGTAATGCAATGTCTAGTGTACAGCATGTACTAGACATGGTCAAATAGCATAAATATATTTTGAGTGGCTATGGTAAGTCCAGACCAGTAATGTGTGGTAGGTTGTTGGTAAGAGAAGATGAGAGGAGAGAATTTTGAAATAATTATGAGTGAGTTATTGAGCCAGATGGAGGCATTGCTAAATGTCAGTGGGAGAAGGTGAGAGGTGCAATAGTGGATGGGCATGCTGGTTTGGAGTTGGCAAAGGGGAAGGTTTCTAGACTAATTATAGAGGTAAGGATTGAGTATCTTAGAGTATATTTGACAAGGTACCTATAAAGGGACTTTTATGCAAGAGCTATCGAAGGGTCACCCAGATACTTAGGGAGAGTTGATAATACCGAGGTCAGGATTCCAATTACAAACCTCCATCTAGTTTTTCAGGATGTGGTTTTTATCACACCCTGACCCTTAAAGAACTTCAAATAATTTTATTCCATGGACTCCTTTGTCAGTATGGTGAAGCTATAGAGCCCTTCTCGGGATATTTTTAATTTAAATAAAATACACCAGATTACAGATAAAACCACTTCTTAATTTTTAAATCATTTTTAATTGACATATAATAATTGTAAATATTTATGGGGTACATAATGATATTTCAACACATATAACATTATAGTGATGACATCAGTGTAATGAGCATATCCATCATCTCAAACATTTATCATTTCTTTGTGTTGAGAATATTCAAGATCTTCCTTCCAGCTATTTGAAACTGTATACTATATTGTATGACTATGTTAACATAGTCATCCTACAGTGGTAGAGAACACTAGAATTTTTATTCCTCCTATCTTGCTGTAATTTTGTATCCTTTCACAAATCTCTCCCTATCTGCCCTCCCCTCACCCTTCTCATCTTCTAGTATCCTCTGTTCTACTTTTTACTTCTTTGAAAGAGACTGTTCTTAGCTTCTACATATGAGTGAGAACATGTGGTGTTCGGCATTCTATTCCTTGTTTATTTCACTTAGCATAATGTACTCCAGTTCCACCCATGTTTCTGCAAATGACAGAATTTCATTCACTTTTATGGTTGTGTATTGTAGCATTCACTTTTGCATATATACCACATTTTCTTTACTCATTCATCTGTTGTTGGACACCTAGGTTTATTTCATATCTTGGCTATTGTGAGTCCAGTAAACACGCTGCAACAAACATGGGGGGTGCAAATGTCTATTAAATAAATATACGGATTTTCTTTCCCTTGGATAAATGCCCAGTAGAACAATTGCTGGATCATTGGGTAGTTATATTTGTAGTTTTTTGAGTAACCTCCATATTATTCTCTATAGTGGCTGTAGTTGTTTGTA
>NW_012142857.1:322129-327663 GCF_000956105.1 Propithecus coquereli | reverse complement strand
TTTTCCCCGACTAACTTATAAATCCTTTGATGGTAGGCATCTGTGTTTTTAGTTTGTTTCCTAGTCTACTCCTGTTGCTCAGTAACAATGTGTGGCATGTAGCAAGGCTCACTGAACATTGGCTGATGAAATGAATGTCTGCCACCTCAATAAGATGATAGATGGAGCAATTGCAATAAAACAAGCACTATCGGGAAAGGAAGAGATGGATCAATGTATGGGATTTTTGAGAATGCCATAATAAAGAGTCTTGATGGATGAGGAGTACACCATCCCATAGGGGTGCCAAAAAACACCAGGAAATAAGAAGGACCTCAGGTTGCCAAGATAGTGATTAGCATGGTTCATTCAGGGAATAATGAGAAGGAAACCCAGAGAAATAGTGAAATGTTTATGCTGCGTAAGAAAGAGAAATACATTTAGAAAATGTAAAAGTGAGGCCAGATTATGCATAATCTCAATGCCAGGGTGAAAGTTTGGTTTGAGACCAACTTTTGAATGGCTTGACTCAGATCTGTTTGTTTACAAACCTTGGAAAGAAATGGAGGAGGAAAAGGTTACAGCTCAACTGAGACGATGTCAATTTGCCCTGTAGTTACTTGTGATTTGGAGCAATTCCAAACAAAAGCAGCAAATCGAAAGATCCCATCCCCTTTATTTTCTTCCCTTCACTTTAAGAATACCAATTACAAGTGATTGAAAGAAAACATTTTCATGGTATTTCCCCAGACCTTATTGTGTTACAAGTCTGGAGACAATCTCCAGGGCTCCAGCCGGGACACATTTACAGGATATCGAGTTTGGATTTTATGCCCTGTTTTTGCCATTATGTGGAGGTTACTTTGACGTTTATTATACTGCCGGATTGATACAAATTATAGTCAGATAAAGGCAATCAACATTTTTTTACTAGTTCTTCAAATTGTGACTTGCTCTCAGTAGGAGACAATAGTAATTTCTGGTACTTTAGAAATTTGATGCAATGCCAGTTCAACTCCCAGGACATTGAAGGGTATGTTTTATACTTTTAGCTTACTTAAACTTTGAGTATTTAATTTAATATGCATTTACTGGCACACATTGTTACCAGATAGAAAAATTTTAGCAAAGGACAGATATGAAGTGTATCAATTAACAAACAACCTAATTCACAAAAAATTTTAAAATATGAAAAATTTCTAGCTGATGATAAAATAGAATTATATGATTATTAAACAGAGCTTGATAATACAACTTAACATTAAATACCAGCACATATTTTTATATTGCTAAAACATGCATTTTCAACTGAGGTGATAATCACTTTCCAAGGGGGCAAAACTTACACTTGGGGAGTGAAAAAAATTCTTAGATATTACGATAGTTCATGGCCCTCCAAAGTGCCCAGTATAAAAAGAGACATACAACATATCTCTGGTATTAAAATTTGATGAGGGGAGATACTATTAAGAAAAAAATATATTTAAAAACTCCTAGGGAGGGGTTAAAAAGAGATGTTGAGAAATCATTTATTTCTGCTCAAGAAATAGATGCTTATCTTCCTTTTGCTAGTCCTCTTGATATCTGGATAACCCGTTATGAACTGCTTTTCTAAATATTCTCGAGGCATCTATGGGATGGGTGGGTGGATGGGTGTGTGTGTGTAAGAGAGAGAAAGAATATTTGCTTGCATGTTCTAAAGTATAGACTTCTCAAAGGTAAGGTCTCAGCCTCCAGTGTTTTATAACTTTGTGAAGAGTTATAATTTATATGTACCTAAGAATATCTAGACAGTCTGATTGATAAATCAAGTTTACTTTCCTATTCCCTATTCATCTTTTACTTTAGCTACCCCTTTTTATAGATTTGCTAATAATCTGTAAACCAAAAGAGTTTTTAATTAAAAATCATTCCATCACAAATTCCAATGTAGAGCAAAGAATGTATTTGTAATAGGAATAAATACACACAATTTTATTTGGATACCTATATTTCTACTTGCTGAGTTGTCTTAGATATGTCTCAATAAATGTGACATCTAATTGCCTGGACTGGTATTGGATTTTAACACAATTGATACAAATTTAAGAGCAACTCTTCTCTGTGAAGAAATGGCTTAATAAATGTTAACAGCATTTATCAGTACCTGTTCTGTATTAATGACAGCTATAGCTTCAGTTGAACCCTTTAAATTTTGAACCGCATTGTAAGATGGTTGCAGCATAGCCAGACCTGAGTTTGAAACCCTACATTAGCCATAACTACATTTCTGACCTGGAGTTAAGTTATTTAAATATTTTAAGCCTCAATTTTCTCATGTTTGGAATAGGTATTATAATATCAACCTCACAGGGTTGTTGAGCGAATTAAATAAGATAACAGACACCAAAGAGTTAGTATAGAAACTAACACGTAATAAAGCAAAGTAAATCATGATGGCGATGCTGCTGGAAGGGTAGAAGCAGTAGTGTAGCACTGATAATCACAGTAGCAGTAGTTTGTCAGATTTGAGATCATGTTATTTACATATCCTATAGGGTTCCCATGTAAGATTATTATTTCAAGAAATCCAATCCAGTGACAGTAAAGAATATGAAGTTCTAGGATCTTTTCAACTTGAGATGTGATCGGTAGCTTTTGGAAAATTGGTAGTTATGGGGAGCAAATGAAGCCAGAATGAGGCAGTTCAACTAAGAAAAATAGGGAGAAATTTTACGTAAAGAGGTCACAATAAAAGTAAATGACGGACTTCATAAACAAGACAAAAAAAGAGAAGAAGTAAAATTGAGAAAGCTGTCATTTTAAGGGAATATTTCTAAATTCAAAATGGAAATGTTTCCACTTGAGTTGGGGTCCAACTCCATGGCTGTGCTCATGGAGAAGAGCTAAAGATCATCTAATCTGAGATAGTTGACAAACAGCTGTATCAGTTTATCAGATGACTATCACCATATCTGTTGATTTGAATGAGAAATATGCAGTGGATGGAGGGAGAAAAAATATTGGGCTGGTTGTTGAAATCCTCAAGGAAAATACGGGGGAGTCATGAAGACCAAAGTATTCTGGTGACAAGGGATTTGAGAGTGTGAATAAGATTTTACTATGTTGAGTTAATGTTTGTAAAGAACGTACACAGTGCTTGGGGCATATTGAGTGATGAATGAGAATGTTTTAAATATAAATATCATATAAACATATTTACAGAAGTAACCTGTACTCCTGATGGTACAGACACACAATGGACATTCATTGAAAGGATGATCATGATGATTATGGTAGAAATAAAACACCCATGATTGTTCAATATATGTTTATGGCAGAATTAAATTTGGGTCACTTTCTTGAAACTGACCAGCCAATCCAAAAGAAGCCAGAAACTCAAATCCCTTCCATTTAACTAGACTGGGAAGTTAATACGTTTTGTGACCTTTGGCTTAAATTTTAACGCTTATAATAAAAAGTTATAGTCAAACTGTTAGATGTACTGAGAAAATAGGAAATTAATTATGAACATCTCATTGAATACAGGGAAACTTGAATGTCCACAGTTTCCTTTAAAGCATCATTGACATAATTCCCCTACCACTGATTGAACATTTCTATAGAACTCATCTAAATGTGCTCAATGAATCCCCAGAGAGTTTCTGCATCATTAACTATTTACATGGTGACCTCAATAGAAAGGTTTTAGCCTGATGAGATGTCCCTCTCACAGGTTGCCTCAGGCAGAAGTTGTAGTAGCATTGTACGACTGTTTGTGATACATTGAAAAATGAAAAATATCACATTAGCATTCTTAATCTTGCCACATTTAAGCACTGAAACACCCCTTGTGGTGTTAAACTCTAAATAGCCCCCATAATGCCACATCATAAGCTGTATCCCTGATGGCCCCAGTTTCTACTGATATGGACACAAAGACACACATGCAGCAGTATTTATTTCCTGCTTATATTTCAAGGTTCTATAATCCAAGATTTGAAAGCAGGTGCTCTCAAATATTGTACTCTTTTTAATGGCACAATTATTTGCCTTACATATTACAATGTTAAGGAAACAAATATGTTCAATTTTTGCTAGACATCTTTTTAGAAAGAATGACTTAGTTAACTAAATGCTAAAAAAATTATTTCCTACACAATATTTATCTGGTAGTAGAGTCTCTATTATAACAACAATTGGATAAATGGTGTCATTCAGTGGGCGGATCAAAGAAAACCATAATAATGCTATTTGACTTTTCAAATCTATCTTTCAATGCCTCTCAAATCTATCTTTCTATATACATATAAAACTGGTATATATAGATCAACATAGATTTTAAAAGGAAGATTAAACAGAACCTGGGTCACTATAACTGGTTTCTAGTCCTGAAATGGCTGGTAAACTCTTCCATATTGTATAAGTAGCTTTATAGTCTATGGTTTCAGTTTATACATTTTAAAATAAGGAAAATGGGCAACATAGCCTTCAAGAATTCAACTCAAAATTCTCTCATACTATGTGATATTGGACACTATTCCTTTCTATAAAATTACTGAATTTTCATATCATGAGTCCTACGGGGTAATTAACTCAAAAATTCTATGATTTTAGTGCTTTTCCCTAGTTATTAATTTATTCACTCCCATTCTTTTCCAACACAGGTTTAAATTGTTTGCTTCAATTATTTTTAATAATTATCTTCTAACTGATTCTATGTTTGCTAGTCTTTCCCAGCCATATTCTACTCAACCATTAGATTCATATTCTAAAATAATATTATTCAAATTCAGTCAATAATTTCTGATGTTTAGAGAATAAAATATTTTCTATTTAAACATATCTTATGGCATTTTTCATATTCTATTTCATCCCACATTTTTGTTACATCTTTTATTGGCTCTTTGCACCGATACCAATTTCTGTCTTATCCACAGTCCTGAAAGCCAGAAGCTTAAATATGGTTTTTAGTTGTTGTTCACTCATAGAAAAATCTCTTGAAAGTAGGCTTATCATTCTCTGTATTACCTTAGTGCTTAGCACAGTGATGAACATACAGCTGGCGTGCAGTAGATAATCATTGCTGAAATAGACACATTTTTAATATCTAACCACTCTTCCTCATTGCACTAGGGTCTGGCTTTTGAGATTTCTAGGAATGAGATGGATTTTGCTGATTTTATCTATATCTTTTTCTCAAAGTCTCTTCAGATCAAAGACCATGGATTTTCAATGGATTTCAGTATTTTTCAATTTAGAGTTAACTTCAGCTGAAAAGTTGTATAGAAATATTTCTGTGATGTAATGGAAAGGACACAGTTGACCTGAAGTCAGAATATTTGACTTTATTAGGCTTAGTCTCCTCACCAGTCTGAAGGTTATAAACATGGCTTCTATACTGACCTCACTGGCTTTCCAAAAGAATGAGATGAGGAGCTGGATGTGAAAGCCCTCAAATATTGCAGAATGTTGTAAAGATAAGAAAGATTCTTGTTTTGTTAGCAGGAGTTTATAAGTAGTAGCAACAGTATATTGCAGTATCATTATTAAGAATATGTTTGGCCCATAACGGT
>NW_012142857.1:320418-321272 GCF_000956105.1 Propithecus coquereli | reverse complement strand
AGCTAATCAGTGTCTGGCGAGATCCATTCCTCACAGATAGCATTTTCTGGCTGCATACTTAGATGGTGGAAGAGGAAAGGGATCTCTCCAGGTCTCTTTTATAAAATAACTAATTCCATTCATGAGGGCTCTGTCCTCATAATCTGATCACCTCCCCAAACAGTCCACCCTTTTAATACTATCACCTTGGAAGTTAGGATTTCAGTGTATGAATTTGGGAGGAATAAAAACATTCAGACCATAACAGGTTGCAAGGAACACATTTTAAAAAAACACTCAAGTGTAAAGTTGTTTAATTAAAGACTTCTGCAGGTAATCCTGTGAATAATCAAGTGTCATAAGCCATCTGATAATGGAAAGTAAGAACAAAGGTTATAGCCCTAGTCTCTCATCAAAGTATATTTTGCATTTCTACTCACTTTCTTATTGCCTTTCTCACAGCCTCTCTGTTTTCAGGGACTTGCCTGTGGATTTGGTTAGCACTGTAGCTTAGTCACACACCATCTTGACATAACTTTTTATTTTGGGACCTTACCATTATCTGATTGATTGATTCTTAAGGTTTCCGAACTCCAATTCCTTGGAGAGAAAACATCATATACCCTTTGCAGATTAGGGTCCACTAATGGTTTTGTCAGTTATGGCCTGTAGGTGGTAGTTGATTGGGAGAGGAGAACAGAAATACATTGCACAGAAAGTTATTCCTTCACGGAGATACAGGTTCTTCCACGAAAGATTACTGGTGATGAATCAAAGCTTTAAATGTCTTCTCCATAATAAAAATCAATTGTTTTTATGTCATTCAAATGAAACAATTCTGTATTTGTTAAAAGTAATTCCATGTTCACTGATAT
>NW_012142857.1:308510-309018 GCF_000956105.1 Propithecus coquereli | reverse complement strand
TAGTAGACTCTACCCAATAATTTTGTCTGGCTCCTCCTATTCATGAAACACTGGATTTAGGTATAGTTTAGCTACGTAAATTGGGAAAGAATGAAAGTTTATCATTGTGACTTTATGGTCTTTTCTCACTTCACATCCTACGATGCTATCAGAGGACTCCCACTCCATCCTTTGGAAAGACTTTAGTGGGATTGCAGGCAAACTGGATACATATTTTTCGATGACATATTTGTCAGCAGAGGCTGTAACTTCTGATAACTCCAGTCTGACTTTCCACCAATTTCACCATTCTATTATATTTAAATATTCTCTTAAGCAAACAATACTGCACTGCTACAACCACAGTGAGAATAAATCCATCAGCAGATATTTCCTAAGCGTGTACCCTATATAAGACATTACATTAGTCACGAAGGAGGTTTCAAACAACTGTGAAGCATCTATAAGACTTCAATAGACTCACAACTTAGTAAAGGAATAAATAAGAATAATTTGAAATATGAAGAAA
>NW_012142857.1:306488-308460 GCF_000956105.1 Propithecus coquereli | reverse complement strand
ATTCTACATAAAATAATTTGAATATTATTTTTCAAATATGAAGACTCATTGTGGATTTTAAATGGAGTAGTAATTTAATGAGATTTATGTTTTAGGAAGATCACTCTGGAAAATGCATAGAAGATAAATTAAAGGAAGGGATTGACTGAGGACAAAAAAGATAGGGGATAATTGAAGTAATCAGGAGAAAAGTTATTAGAGGCAGCATTAAGAAAATAGCACTGAGAGTGGAGAAAGGGTAGCAGATTCCAAGGATTTTACATAAGTAGAAGAATTGAAAGGTCTTAGACCATTTGGAGACGGGTGACCAATATTTCCACCATGTTGTTCATGTGTGGCATAGAAAATAAAGGAAGAATTGCAGAATGGAAGGGCAAGATAATTACAAGTTCATCTTGCCCTATCGTCTAATTCCTTCATGTGCCTACAATGTCACCTTCCTGCTAGATAATGGTTTTCTCCATTACATTATATATTTTATGAAGAATTCTTTAAAGTCAGGGTGGAAATGGTTTATTCAAATTAGATTAACTAGCAGAAACATCTGTATTACTAGGTTAAGAAGAATAGCTACACCATGGCCGGGCTCTAAAACAAACAAACAAACAAGAACATTATGGGTGTCTGACAACATCTATATGTCTGTGGAAGACAGGTGGAAGACAGAAATACTTTTGTGTATTTTCTACACAGTTTTTATCTATATCATCACTTTGCATAGAAGATTTGTTAGAAAGAGAATTCATTTTTCAATAGTAAGGCCAGGGAGGACTTCCAAATTTAGTGAATTAAAATAAGCTTGGGCATTCCTTCATTAATTCTTTTATTTTATTCATCCATTTGTTCATTCAACAAAGATTTTGAGTGAGGATATAAATGTATTTCTCTCATCATGGAAGGGGCAGAGACAGATAAAGTAAATGAAAAGAAACAGTTCTTGTACTTAAGATGCTTAAGGGTGAAAAGTAGAAACTAATGGGAGAATAATGTGATATAATTAGATGACGATATGTGGGTGTTCATACTTGTGATAACAAAGAATGCTAAATGTAATCAGTACCATTAGAGTGGATATGGCGTCAATGCCATGGAAGTGTCTGGATATTGTTTAGGTCAGCTGTTGGCAAATAGCAAAATTGTGGTGAGTGAAGATAGATGGTAGGTTATGGCAGGCTGTGGCTAAGTTATGCATCTTTGTCTCTCTAGTTCTGCTGTACCAATGTCTCTCCTTCTCTGCCAATGTGGCCCTCTATGCTCATGGGACTCAGGGTTCACATGTTGCTTCTGACTATCCATGGTACCCTCTCCCTGCTTTCAAATAGTTCTCTCAGCTCTGGGTCTTGCATTTACTCCATATCCCTGGATATACCTTATTGAGAGAGGCACATCTGATTTCCTAAAGTATTTTATGAAGCAATTGCCCTTCTCCATTAAGGGGTAAACTTGCAATCATCGAAAGGCAAGTAGAGTTGTGCTAGTGAAAGTGAAATACATCTCTCTCCACCAGAAATCTCAGCCTGTTTCAGAGAGGACTATTTGGAGAGACCTGGGAGAATGCAGGAGTGACAAACAGTTTGGTCTAAATCTCATAACCCTGCTGGAACATATCTAGGTTTTAGTTAAAAATGCCTGGAAGAAAGTGCAGTGCTTTTCAGAAAACCCATAAGCAACAACAGAGCACTGCAAAACCCTAACTTTGAGAAAGAATTCTAGGCACAGGCTCTCTTAGGCTCTCCAGACCATGCCACATAGACAGTAATCTGAGCCCACGCATGCATAAAAGTGAGTTACTTTCAGGAAACAATGGGGAATTTTCCCAACGACTTATGTGTAGCCAATATCCTTGGAGAACAGATTGTCAATAATCTTCTAGAATTTATTTTGACACTGATCATCTTTGGATTTGCCTGATTTGTACTTTGGATATCTCTGCTCTAGGAACTGTTCGTCTAAGTTAGGATGTAAGAAAAAC
>NW_012142857.1:300990-302038 GCF_000956105.1 Propithecus coquereli | reverse complement strand
CAGGATGGTATATGCAAATCATTTGAAGAATACAGAGCTGTTATAGACCTATTAATTGGAGAATACAATGAAAGGTTCACTGACTTTGAGAATCATGACATCAACTCAAATTGGCATTTCAGCTTCACCTAGTTGATATCACCAAGGCGCCTAAAGAGCTATAGATAGAATTGATTGAACTCTCAGTAGATGTCATTTTAAAGTCATTGAGGCTAAGAAAGATCCAATTGAAATATGGAAAAATGAAGTAGAGTACCCATGCCTTTGGTGACATTCCCCAAAAATGCTTTCTTACATTTCAACCACTTACTGCTGGGAATCTACATTGTCCTACCTAACCCAAATCAAGATGCCCTTAAGGTGTCAAATGACTGATACCCATCTAGAGGATCAATTGCAACTGTGGACCTCCATGCTACAACCAAATATTCAAATGCTTTCCAACAAAAAGCAGACACAACAAAGTCATTAAAAGATTAACTTTAAAATTAAGAAACAGTTTTCATTTTTAAAAAATTATTAAGCACACAGTGTCAGATTTTTACAAAGTAGTGTACATTTTTAAGTATATCTAATCGAAGTTTCTTGAGTGCGGCCTTATTTGATTACAGCTAAATTAATACAACCTTCCAACATGAAAAGATTCCCCAACCCTGTCATAGTTTTTTCCCTTTAAGTTCCTTCTCGATTGGGCAACTTGAATATAAAGCTTTACTGAAAATGAATCATATGCATAAACTAAAAAAAAAAAAAATTCTAATGAACTTCTCCTGATCCCTACCTTGCTGGTAAAATGATAGCTTCTCCTTGTGCTGGCTAGTTGACGGCCACTTAACATCCAGGGATGGTCCCTAATCCAGTTTGGAGAATAAGATGAAAATTTTTCTTATAGGGCCTGCTACTGCAGAAAGGACATACAATAGACTTAATAATTATTCTTTGAGCAGTATAAGAGTTGTTAATATCCTCCTACTTGATTTCCGTGATCTGTTGACCCTTGTTCTATCAGGACTGATGAAATACATTCTAACGTGTATAAAAATGTTCC
>NW_012142857.1:299795-300940 GCF_000956105.1 Propithecus coquereli | reverse complement strand
GCTCGGCCTCCCAGAGTGCTAGGATTACAGGCATGAGCCACTGCACCCACCCAATAATAAAGGTTTTACAAGTCATCTAAACTTTGTTACAAATAGATAAGTGATTACATTTAGATAGACGTGGCAAAGCTGTCTGTAAGGCTGAAAATATCTCACATGGCACAAGTTCATTAATTAAATACAGGCAACTGGATAAGAATCATAAATAGATGTTCTGTCTCTAGCTATAATATCAGTTAATATATCAGCAGAGAAGAACAATTAGGAAAGTCATCAGTTATATTTAAATTTACACTTTATTATTTAAAGCTAATTATTTCTGTAGCTAAAAAGGTTCTTTATTGATTATAGGCCATACAAAATTATTCATAATGAAACTATGCTTGATCATTCAAAGTATTGCATTTCATGAATGAGAACTGGAACCAAGAACACATTCATGTTGGTTACCTGTGATCAAGGAATTAGCCATCCTTGAAAATCTAACATTTAGCACTAGAACTGAACCATAGACAAAAGGAAAATAAATGAGTATCTACATTGTTCTTATCTTGTACAGATGTTAGCCTGGATTTGATCTCAACTGGTATGGTCAATATTGCAACTTAAATACAAATATTCTTATTCACTTTGATAAGTTGTTTCCTTAGCAATAAATTGGAACACCCACATTATAATTTTCTTGGATATCAAGTAAAAGAATGGATATGAGGTAATATGAGGCCAGTAGTATTCACCTTGCATTGTTGTGATAATTGGGGATAACCTATTAAGTTATTAGGCACAATTACTAGCAAATGAATGCTCACTGTCATTAATAGTGTAGGTGGGGAAAGAGAGAAGGATTTAAAAATGCTTCCTAGTTTTTGTGATGTCGCTTATTCTGATGAGCTGACAATAAAGTATATGGCTATGAGTTTTAAGGTTTCTCATAGATCAGGGGGACTTGTGGCCTTAAGGCCACATGTGCCCTTCTAGGTCCTTAAGTGTGGCCTTTTGACTGAATCCAAATTTTACACAACAAATCCTTTTAGTTTCATTAATACATTTTTTTCCACTTTTTATATTTGCAACACAGATGGTCTATCTTTTAGGTCTCTTATGAAGCTGCTTGTTTTGTACAACATACAATTGATTATTTAAGA
>NW_012142857.1:298700-299745 GCF_000956105.1 Propithecus coquereli | reverse complement strand
AACCCTATGGGGGTTATGTCAGTAAAATAATATATCTTTATGAACATATTTTCTTGTCTTTAGTAACTTACTCTGGTTCAGCATTTCTGTGTGATCTAGAGGAACAAGTTTAGGATTGTGAGTGAGCAGACATGGATTTTAAAGCCAGGTTAATAACTAACGAGCTCTACAGTTGTTGGTAAACCGGTTAATTTATACAGACTTCAGCTGACAATCCCTGCCCTGACCTTCTCATGTTGTTCCTACTTTGGTCCTATTGAAATGCAAGCAGGATAATTACCTAGTAGTGGGATTCCTGGATCAAATGGTAGGCCTATTTTAGTTCCTTGAGGTATCTCCATATTACTTTTCATGAAGAACACACTTAACTTTGACTCAAACTGTACAAAAGCAAGTTATGTAACCAAAACCTGTGTACTCCTGTTATATTCTGAAATTAAAAAAAAAAAATGCAAGCAGGGAACTCCCTCAAGTGGAGTTCTCCAGTATTGAGCCCCACCAATTTTCACTCCTGTTCTTACCTTTTGTTCTTTAATCTCATGTGCTTCTTTAACTGCTGCTCTATTCTAAAGTCCGGTGCCCTTATCTTACACAACCTATATGCGAAATATTATTGTAGCTGCCTGTCTTCATCTGCCACACATTTTTCCCTGGATACAATTCTTCCTCCCATGATTCAGTATCTCTCTTCCTTGGCATATTCCCACTTGGCCTGACTGTGAGAAAATGGATGGACCTATATAATTGTGTATGTGGCTAATGTTCTAAACTCAAAAATCCACACCTATGGTGAATTTTCAAAGTACATTGTATTAATTTTTGCTTTTCAGGCCTTCTATTGGTGATGCTAGTCTTGGCTAACATTATTGGTTCATAGCTGATGACCGTAGGTGGTCAATGGAAATCTACCTGTTTCTTGCCAGTGGGCATTCAATATGCAGTAGGGCAGTGGTCCCCAACCTTTTTGGCACCAGGGACCATTTTCATGGAAGATGATTTTTCCACAGCATGGGGTTGGGGGATGGTTTCAAGATGATTCAAGTAC
>NW_012142857.1:294713-297720 GCF_000956105.1 Propithecus coquereli | reverse complement strand
TTTAGGATATGTAATACTTCAGTATGTGCTTTCTTTGGCATTTTGATGAATAAAAGAAAAGATGAGAGCAAAATTTTTCATCCCAGCAAATGGATCTAAATTATTAGAATATAAAAGTTGATCATACAAGCCCATTAAACACCATAAAGGCAAGATATAATAGCAGGAATACTAACACTAGGAAACATCCTCACAGGGCACTGAAAAGAGGGCCAAACAGCAACCAAGAGGCCCAATGGTGCTTTCACTGAACAGCTATAATTCACATAATTTCCCTGCATCTCAATTTCTTCATCTGTAAAATGAGTAATTTACACTGAAATAATCTCCAGAATCCTTTCTGGTTCTAGCATTCTGTTATTTAGATTTGGATTGGAACAGAGAATTCCCTTGAGACAAAAATTTACCTATGAAAACAACTTCCAGTAATATCTAATGTATTGTTTAATGTGGACTGTGGATTGTAGGATTGTTTTCATTTAAAAAAATGTTTGTTTCAGCCAGGCATGGGAGCTTGTGCCTATAATCCCAGCTCTTTGGCAGGCTGAGATGGGAGGATCGCTTGAGGCTAGGAGTTTGAGACCAGCCTGGATAACATAGAAAGATTCCATCTCTCAAAAATGAAAAGTTTGTTGCAATATAGTGGATGGAGAGCCCCAATTAGTCAACCCTCTTTCTCAGATAGGAATTGAGTCTTAATATTCATTTAACCTCCAGCAAGCTTAGCACATACTTTTCTGCACTGTAGCATATACATTTCCAATAATTTTTTATTTCATGAATACTTTCCTAGGGGCTATGTACTCTATATATCAATCCTCTTGAACAGTACTTGGCATAAAATTGGAGTTATTAAATCAAAGGGAGGAGCAGAAGATACTTTCAAGTTGTAATTCTAAAGATAATAGTTAGCATTTATTGAATGTTTACCATTTGTACATACTTTGTATATATTTTTACATAAAATATCTAATTTGATCATCCTACCGATCCTGTAATGCAGGTACTCCTTATGTACTGTTAATATGCCTATATTAGTACCGAAGAAACAAGGCTTTGAGTTGTGGCAGAATGGATATTCATGCCCAAATGTGTCTGATAACAAAGCCTCTGTTTCTCACCTTGAGTCAGAAAACCTGCATTCACGGCTATCATCTGGTCCTTAATAGCTCTGTGACTTTTAGGAAGTTAGTTATATCTCTCAGCTTTAGTTTATTCATTTACAAAAAGGGGATAATAATATATTACAAAGTTTCTTCTAATGATTAAGATTATGCATTTTAGAGTGCCTGGCAGCATATGATAAATAGCAGACCTCCATTATGTCTTTGATAATAGCTACAGAGGCTCTCCTATGGGAGGGTCCTGAGCAGGCAGTCAAAGGAAGGGGATTTGCATAATTACAAGAGCAGAACAGGTGGGTAACAAGGCAAAACCTTCTCAATGGTGTCAGCACAGAACTCGCCTATTCCATTTTCAATAGCTCCAAGTTGTTTTGATAATGCTTGTGTTCTTTGAAAGATGGGAAAATGAATCCCCTTTTTTAGTATGTGTCTGTTCTGCAGAGAAAGATCTAAAAGAAGTGAGCATCTGTTAGGCTTCCTGGTCTCATAAGGCATATGAGTAACCTAGTTGGGCTACTGTAACTAATGGAGTGAAGCTATGACACAAGGGCACTCTTCTTCTTATTATTATTATTATTTGTACTCTAATCTCAAAAAGAAGAGAGTCTACTTTTTGGGGTTGGGAGGATTTAGGTGAGCCTTGAGCACTTTTTTGGCCCAGCATTGTATGGGAATCAGTGCTTCTTTCTGCTGATCTCTTTGGTGTACATTCTTGCCCTAATCTTAAATAAAAGCATCTGCTTAGAGAGAACCCATCCCAAACACAACCTTGTGATGCAGTAGCTTTGGAATGAAAATTGCACAAAAGCAAATTAAGAGTTTTGTTTTCACCTATGCAGATAACACCTCAATTAGTTGCATTTGTGGCATGAATTTCCTTGGATAATTAGTCTCATGGACTTTTGCCAGGAGGCATATTTCCTCTTTCTCTGCACTTTCTAGCAACAGCTGAAATATTAGACAAGCACTCTTACAACAAATTATATTAAGAAAATTAATTAGTAGGAAATAAAGTATTACACTGATATCAAACATTAAGTGGTTAGACTGCGTATAGACACTGACAACTACTTGGTCTATGTAACTCTTTTATCTAATGAGCAAATGTGGCCCCTTTGTTCCATTTCTGGCTTGTCAAAATGATCTCCATTGAGTGGCTTTGCTTCTTTGTTCAGTCTTACTAAGTTTCTAGAGATTCCTTTGCATTTGCTGGCTTCTGTTTCCTAATGGGTACATGAGTCTTTATAGTCACTGAGATACAAAGCTGATTTCTTTTTGAATGCTCTCACTAGCATACAATATACATCAATATTTTATAGCCACTCAGAAATCTTCCTGGATCAACTCCAACTGGGCACCATATTTTCTCTTTGTCATAAATGGCTCAGATCTTTGTTCCTCTATTCCACAGACCAGGTAGTCCTTTTTCCTTTCTAACTTACACTTTAACTGAAGAAGACAATGCTGAAGTACTTTCTGATGTCACTGATAGGAGGAGGGGGATTTCTTTCACAGCCTGATGCAATTAAATTTCTCTATGCCTATCCTTAGGCCTTTGGGAGTCTTGTGTTTTGCTTTGCATCACTAATCTGTGTACTTTCAGCTTACTTTCAGATTTTTTTCCTCCCTTTGGACATACCCACAGATTCCTTCCCCCAAAACACTTAAGTTTTTCATGTATATTGAAAGCTTTCAGATGCCCACTGAGTAAATCAATGATTGGCATGTCTGTCAGTATCTTACAGGTCTTTATATTATGTAAATATTTAAATTTCAGATTTCTATTACTTATGTCAAATGGGCTATTCTCTCATTCACTCAAATCTTGAAAGAATCTAAAAGTTTTCCATTTTGCTGGCAAGATACATATTTTGATGGGTTAA
>NW_012142857.1:293763-294663 GCF_000956105.1 Propithecus coquereli | reverse complement strand
TGGGGGATGGTTTCAAGATGATTCAAGTACGTTACATTTATTGTGCACTTTATTTCTATTATTATTACATTGTAATATATAATGAAATACTCATACAACTCACCATAGGTTGGAGACCCCTGCACTAGGGAACCTATTCTGGATAATTTGTCATTGATTTAGACATTTAGAATCTGAGCAACGAAGTTATAATCCTCACTATAATCCTCATGTCATGATCACCTATGGTCATCACCATAGGTATTATAGTTAATGAATATTGAGCGCTTGCTGTGTACTAGGGTTGGAGCCAAGAATAAATAGTACATGGGTCATCTCATTGAATCTTCACAACCATTCTAAGAAGCAACTATCCTAAGAAGCAATTATTATTAACGCTATTTTTTTAGATGATGAAACTGAAGCAGAGAAAGGCTAGGTTACTTACTCAAAGTCAGTTAATTGCAAGTGATGAAGCTGAAATTCAAATCTATAACATCTGGCTCTGGAGATCTTCAAGAATGTCTCCAGCTATTCATTTTGGCTTATATAGTAAAATCGGGGTTAAGATTTTTCTGCGATAGCAAAAATATGAATATTTTCCTTAACTAGTATAAAAAATGAATGAGAGTGGTGATATTTCTGAAATATTTGAGCATATGAAAAAAGGGGAATGACAACATATGTGTATATAAATATATAATGCACACATACCAAACTATGAGTGTAATAAAGCAAATTCATCCAACACACTTCAGTACCTTTCAAATCTTGCATAAAAAAATGGAAAGGCAGTGTTATTGATTTGTGTCCTAGTAGAATTTGAAACAAATCATACTGTATAACACAGACCACGTAGTATTTACAGATGAGCGAAGGCATTGACCAACTGTCCAAATACACAGAGAGCAGAGGAAATGA
>NW_012142857.1:279646-281718 GCF_000956105.1 Propithecus coquereli | reverse complement strand
GGAAATACAGGTCTTTCAGGATTGATGCCATAGAAATATCCTTGCAAAGGCTCAGTTGATCTAAGTTCGGCCAATTAGTGATTGAACACATCCTGGTCATGGGGCTTAGGAGGAATCACAGGTGCAACATTAATTATAACTGTAGTGGGACAGATTCAACTGCTGGTACTTGGCTCAGGCAGATACCTGCTTCATATGAACAGACACACTTAGACAGAAGAGCCTAGCAAGCATGATTTGACCAAACACATAATTCATCGTAGCATAAACTATTAGATATGGAGAGGAACCTAGAGATTAACTCCTGCAAACACTTCATTTTACATAGGTGGAAACTAAGGCACAGAGAACAGAAGTAACTTACTCAAAGTCACCTAGTCAGTGAGGGATAGATTTGAAATTCAAGTTTGTCTTCTAGTGCCAACCACCTTGGTATACCATTTTAATTATTATTTTGCGTATGGTAATAAACACATGTATGCTTCAAACAATCTCAGATGCGACGCTTAGAAATGCTTTCTTCCATATACATATATTAATATTAAAACACTCTTTTGATGGCCAAATGAACAAACTAAAAATGGAGTAATGGGTACACTAAAAATCCAGATATCACCATTATATAATTTATTCATATAACCAAAAACCACTTGTACCCCTAAATCTATTGAAATGTAAGTAACAAAAAAGAACATATGCACAACATAGACAGCTTAGCTAGTAACCCCATTCGTGACTTTGGACAGAAAAATATTGAAAATTTTAGGCCTTATTTTCCTCAAATGTAAACTAATAGGATTGAGTTACCTGCTCAAGGTGTATGAACATAAGTACCAGATGCAAATTTATATTAATATCAAATAAGTACATTGAGGATGCTATAGAGTGAGGCAAAGTATCCTCTGTAAAACAAAGGCAGAAAATGTTTTACTTTGATCTCTTCTCTTTTTCCTATGATGTGTTAACTATAGTTCATTTTCCTTTACAGATTTGAAACACCTGTGACATTCATCAACATGATTATGTATGGTATGAGAACTCTGAAACCTGGTCTTCATTATTTCAGCTTGTAAGGATTCTGATTTGAACTGAGCAAGATAAATGAGACATATAGGATCTAAAGTCTGATCTTCACATTCAGACTTTCTGGCTGACCTGTGTTTATCACCTCACACATACACACACACACACACATCACTCACACATGGACCTATCACTGAGAAACCACCAGCTTCAACAGCATTATGACCCATCTAGTTAGAATACAATTATCTGATAAAACAAAGTTACAAAAGGTTAGCCAATAGCCCTACAGAGCAAGACTTACTGAAATTCCCATCTACATTGTGCTATGATTTAAGCAATTAATATGGTTAAATGACAACCATTAGAAAAGAAAAGCAGTATAAATGTGAAGGGAAAAAAACTAAGTCATCATTTGGTACCAAATATTAATTTTGTAAAAATCCTTATTAAACAAATTAACCAAGAGTTTTTCAGAAATGTTGTTTTCTAATAGTTTCTATGATTTATTATTTTTTTTTAATGTATGAAGCTCGTTCCTGGAAACTCTGTTTAACAACACTGGGGCAGAGTTTAAAGCTAACAGCCTGGACTGTAGAACATTAGTTACCCAATAAAACCTTCATAATATTTTTTTCTGAAGAGAACCACTTCTTCATTAACTTTTGAAATAAACAACACACTCAAAAGATTACGCATTCTTTTGTTGACTTCAGCCCAGTGTTCTTACTTGTTCACACTAAAAAGTTCCATGAAGTTTATTTCAAGCAACAGGGGGCTGAGAAAGCTGATTTCACTTATAGTTTGAGGTTTCTTCCCCTCTCTTTAAATATTTATACTTCCAATAAACAAACACAGATGTTTAAAAAGAAAAAAAAAGACTAACTACAAACCTTGCCCTGTGAAAACAGGCATATGGTAAGGGTTTTTCAGTATGATTTGATTTGGAATATACTAGAAATGATGCAATTATTTAATGATTTTGCATAACAAATGCAACAATTCTTTGGCTTATGTAAATAATAAAGTTTTTTTTTTTTTTTTTTTTT
>NW_012142857.1:276414-279596 GCF_000956105.1 Propithecus coquereli | reverse complement strand
CTTCTTAACTATCCATTTGGAAAAATAGGAAATATCTTTAGATGTTTGTCTGTTCTATAAAATAAAGGGGATTCAAGAGTGTATTAAATGTGGAAAACTCCTGAATAACAAAATATCACCCCACATATAATGCTAGTGGCTTCGCAATGAGAAAACCAGGCTAATAATATCTAAGACTGCTGCCAGCTTTAATATTATGAAGTTGTCATTATCAAATTAGATTGAGTCTTAATATATTTCCAGAACTGGAATCAGTGCTATGAGTAGCAGAGTTAGAAATGGAATACAACAAAAGAATGCCAAGATACATTCTCATTGAAAAGCTTATAGACAAATTAGAGAAAATAAAACAGCTACAAAAAATAGCAAACATATTAAGACACCATTTTTAACATAATGTGAAATAAGTAAGAAGTCTAAAATGATCAGTGTTTTGAGAAGTCCTTATATTTTGACACATCTTATATGTGGATTTATGACTTAGACCTGGTTTCAGCAGAGACTGGCATATACATATATAAGGTGTATGTATTTAATGTTTATAACTTGGTACTCAAGAAAGAAAGATTACATATTGTGATAGATACTTGTTAATTACTTTAAGTGTTCAATTGCTAAAAGGGCTCACAGGACTCAAATGCTTGATACTCACAAGACAACTTCAACATAGGCAAGATCCAGCAGATGGAGAAGCCTGAAGGGGTCTGTAAATCTCAAGAGGTGGTTACTTTTTCTCCTGCCACTGGGTTGTATAAGATGTGCTTTGTCTTCATGTCTTAAACCACCACAAGTGTATATGTGAAGTCATATTTTTTCATTATGCCTCAAAATTACTTCTAAATATAAGTTTTATAGATTGATTTGTTCAATAATATTTGTCTTTAATATTCCTTATTCTTCTTTAGATTTTGTTTTTTCATCTTACTAGACTGCATCCAGAAGTAACTCTTTCAGAGATGTATTTGTTTTGCTCAAGCGTTAATTACAATGCCTCTGATTTCTCCGGGATACCTTTCTTGTCTTATCTCCAGTAGTCTTCTGCATGTTGTTAGGGAAGAATTTTCTGGTCTTACTTCTCTGTAGAGCTAATGCATGCAGTCTGCTGTCTGGTTTTCAGGAGTTCCTCAAAATGTGTGGCTTTCTGATGGTACTCTTTTTTCGATTTCCTCACTACTAGGTGGCTGGTGAAGTAAAAACATCAGCTTAGCCTGCTTCCTTGACCCCATTATTTTGATGACAAATCTGTGCTAAAACTTTTAGAATTCCCATTGTACAGATGAGAAAACTGAGACTCAGAAAATTTAAATAATTTGTGTAAAGATATCAAGTTAATGTGGAATCTGAGTATCAGATTCAAAGCCATTGTTTTCTTTCACTTTAATGTAATATAATGTCCTTTGAGATTAATATATGATCTAGATACTATTGCTTTGAGATACTTATACATGTTGGCACAGATTGGATTTTTTCAAGATCTTTTCTCTAGCTTTTTTCTAGTACTTTCTAAATAAATAAAAGTAACATTTATTGGAAATACAATACAAAAAATCAGGGGTTAATGTGGAAAACATACATTTTGAAGTATAGCAGATTTGTATTTTGATTGTGGTTTTTAGTTCCTGTTATTACCTGTGCAACCTTGAACACGCCATAACTATTTTTCAACTTTTTTGTATTTTACTATCTTTATTTGTAAAATGTATATAGTAGCATATATTTCAAGGACTTACATGAAGATTGATTGAGATGCATATTTAAGAGCCTAGAAGTAGGTGGGGCATATGATAGACATTGACCAAAGGTTAGCATTTTTCTTGTCCCACATTTTATATTTAATTCTAAGAACAATCCCTGAGTTGGGACATTATTACATTATTATTATAGGTGAGAAAATATGGGCTCAGAAAGGTGAAGCATGACTTGCACTAAGTCCTGTATCTAATAAGTGGTGTAGCCAAATTTATCATGAAAGGCTGTGGGTCACTGTAGTTTTTGTTTTCTCCAGGGATTTTTCTAATGCACGTTCTGAACTTGGTACCACATGAACACTCCCTTTGATCTAAGCAGTCCCTTCCTGTTGGAATTCCCCAAGTTTACTTCTTCTCTTTGGTGTTTCAGGCCATTGGATTTAATTAAAGAGAACTGAGTTTCTCTTTGTCGGAAAACCTTCAGGAAAGGGACCTATTTTTAATGATTTGGAAAATGAAGAATTAAACAAATCTGAGCCTGTAGTTGAAATCATTAGCAAAGAGTTTAGGTGGTAGTTAGGACTACGGATGGAGAGGAATAAATGTTCCACGGCAGAGCATAATCATTGCAAAGGAAAAAGACCCCTTCCTTCTTTTATGTAATTAAAAAGGCCTAGATTTAATAGGAAGTTGCCAAGATGGCTATATTTATCTCAGCAATATAGAAGTCAGCCTGGATTTGGTGCTCCTTAATCGACAATTGTATAGTTTGCAGAAATTTTTGTTTTTGTTTTCATTTTGCTGTTGTCAAAATCAATTCTTTCATGTATATCCAAGCACATGCTAATACATATATTTCCATTATTGTTGTTGTTGTTGTAGTAACACATAGGGCCCTAGTTTGTGTTCAGTTTTTACCTCAAATGGAAATTGCTGGAGAAGGAAGCACTTTAACTCAAAAATGAAAGAATAAAATGTAACTAGTTGTCTCTTGAGGACATTCACATGCCATCATACACCACGTCAAACTTTCCATAAGAGTATTAATACTGTTATTTAATCCTCACCAAAATCTTTTCAGAAAGAAAAAGGTAAATTTGCCAGGTGTCACATACTCATGTAATAGACAAGTTTTTTTTAAGGCACAGAGATCTCATGTGTTTTGCAAAGTTTTTATAGCTACTTAGTATCAGTTTGGATTACAACAAAAGTGTTCCAACTTCTAATCTAACCCTCATTTGCATATATGTGAAAGAATTTTGCAAAAGTGATTGTTTTTTTCCATGACCATTCTATTAAAAAGATGAATCCCAATACCAAAAGAAGCTCCTCAGAAGGTGACGGGTCAGGCATCCTATTTCCCAGAGTTTGTGCAATAATTCACCCAAGTGCTTTCCATAAAGAGAATTGGGTGCTTTTTTATACCTTTTCATGTATAACATGTGACAAAGAAATCATTAAGCTTTCATGAAAAAAACACATATATATATATAT
>NW_012142857.1:274998-276364 GCF_000956105.1 Propithecus coquereli | reverse complement strand
GCCCTCATGAATAGGATTAGTGCCCTTATAAAAGAGACCCAGAGAGATCTCTCACTCTTTCCATCATATGAGGACACAGAGAAGTGGGCCCTTACCAGATACCAAATCTGCCGGCACCCTGATCTTGGACTTCCTAGCCTGCAGTACCATGAGGAATTAATTTCTGTTGTTTATAAGCCACCTAGTCTACAATATTTTTGTTATAGCAGCCCTAATGGACTAATACAATATGGAAGTTAAAAAATATAGAGAATCCTTCTGGAAGACACTGAATTTAACATTTTGTAGATGGAAAACGTTTGTGCTGATGTTGATGAAAGTTCAGTTGGGTAAGTACAAAGATAATTGTGAAGGAATTTAATGTCAGGTTATTTTTTTAAACCTTATTTCACATAGATTGAAATTTATTTTATTTTTGTTGTCCTTCTTACAGGGAAGCCACATAACTAACTAACCTTCCTTCCTTCCTTCCTTCCTTCCTTTCTTCCTTCTCTCTCTCTCTCTCTCTCTCTCTCTCTCACTCTCTCTCTCCTTCTCAACACATGCTTTATTGCACTGGCCAGAATGCCATGGCATGATCATGCTTTACTGCAGCCTCCAACTCCTGGGCTTAAGCGATCAACCCACCTCAGCCTCCTGAGTAGTTAGGACAACAGGCATGTGCCACCACACCCAGCTAATTTTTATTACTTTTTGTAGAGATGGGTCTCACTATGTTGCCGAGGGTGAGGGTGGTCTCAAACTCCAGGGCTCAAGTGATCCTCCTGCCTTGGCCTCCGAAAGTGCTAGGATTATAGGCGTGAGCCACTGCACCTAACCCAGTGATTTTAAATGTAGTTTTAAAGAAACCGAAATTCACTTGAATATTCATTTGTCTATATATTCTTGTATTCACTCTTCAAATTTAGGCAATGTTCTGGTCATTGGGGGTCTAACACTGCACATCACAGAAAAGAATAAGCATGCTGTCATGGAATATATATTCTGGTTGGAGGAAACAAACAATAAATAAAAGAAACCAGTAAAATACATTATATCTTAGATTTTAAGTATGAAGGAAAAAAACAAATGGAGGGAGAGAAAATATGAAGTGTTGGGTGCATTGAAATGTTTGTTCGAGGTCCTTACAAAGGAAAGGGACTTCTGAACAAAAGACCTACAGGAAGTAAGGTAGTCATCCTTGAGGATATCTGGGGGCAGGGAGAACAAGTATAGGCCCTGAAGAAGGAACAGTCCAGTGAGGTTGGAACAGCATGAGCAAAAAGGGGAGTGGTAAAGATGAGGTCAAAGAGAATACTGATCAGCTCATGGAAAGGACTGTAGCCCTTGTAAGACACTGGCTTTTACTCAGAATGAACTGTGAAGC
>NW_012142857.1:273416-274948 GCF_000956105.1 Propithecus coquereli | reverse complement strand
AGAGTTTATGGGGGTCAATCAAGTACACCAGTCTGTTATCAGCTTTTGACAAAGGTGCACTGTGTTTCGGTTAGAGGTGGAATTTGTGAGTTGCACAGCCTGACAGTATTTTTTTAATTTTGTCTGCTTAACAGCTCATCATGTCAAAGAAGACCGAGAGAATGCTAAAGAAAGAAAACAGATTTTTTAATGAAGATTGGGAATTGCAATATTGTCTTGTTTCTGCTAAAGGTAAGATGATTTGCTTGCTTTGTGATAATGCAGTATCAACATCAAAGAAATTAAGTGCTCATCAGCATTATAACACTCATAAGGACTATAAATAATTTGGAGAGGCGCAAAAGGTCATATTGCAGAAATTAAAAGATGAAAAGCACAATTAAAGACAATTTTTCAAGCAGCATTAGGACCTGGAAATAATGCCACTGAAGCAACTTATAAAGTAGCTTCTATACTTGAGGGAAAAAAAGGAAAGCCATTCAGTGATGCAGAAATTGTGAAAGAATGCATTGTCGAAGTTGTAGGATGCTTACTTCCCGATAATGTTTCAAAGTACAAACAACTGCCTCTTTCAAGGAGAACCATAACTGATCCACAGCATGAATTAGCCATCAACTTAACAGAACAACTTCATACAATACTTCAAAAGGAAAATATATATTATTCAATCACTTTGGATGAATCAACTGATGCTACTGACTTGGCACAGGTTTTATATTTCATTCGGGTCATAATAGAAGATTTTCTTTGCTGTGAAGAGTTACTTGCTTTGGGCACTCTTGAAAATAGAAGATGGGGAATAGATATTTTCAACAACTTTCAAGAGAAATGTAGTGAAGTTGGAGTGAATTTGGTAAATTTAGTGAGTGTATGTACAGTGCACCTTCCATGACAGGAAAACATGAAGGGTTTATTGCACAGATAAAAAAAGTATTAACAGATCCAGATGCTTTCATTTCTTTTTATTGTGTCTTGTGCCCCCAAAATCTCTGTGCTAATGCTACTATTTTAAGTTACAACTTGCAGCAAGTTATAAGTATTAGTAACTATAATTGTGCAAATGCAGTACAGCACTATCAGTTTTGTAACATGCTAAAGTTGAATGATGAGGTATTCAGTGTGGATTTGCCATATCATTCTAAAGTGAGTTGGCTATTACAGGGATAGGTGTCAGACAAAGTTTTATCTCTCCAAGAACAGATAGTTAAATTTTATGAAGAACAGCGATGTGAATTTATAGGAATGTAGTGTTTCTGTGTGATATCATGTCAGATCAAAAAGACTTCAATATTTCCTTGCAAGGTAAAACTAAGTCCATATGTATGTGGCAACAATCCAAGCATTTCAAAAATAAGCTATCTTTTTTTGAAAACACTTCTTCTTCAAAAGGAAATTTTGGATGAATGTTTTCCCCAGTTAGCAAAAGTCATTGATGAACAGGATGGTATATGCAAATCATTTGAAGAATACAGAGCTGTTATAGACCTATTAATTGGAGAATACAATGAAAGGTTCACTGACTTTGAGAATCA
>NW_012142857.1:269302-270520 GCF_000956105.1 Propithecus coquereli | reverse complement strand
CAATTTGTTTGGAGGACAGGGAAGTCAAAGATAATATGAATCTTAAGATCATATATCTTGGGGAAAATGGTCCCTACCTATTTAACGATGTGAATTGAGGACTAACAGCAAAGGAACTCTAAGAAATACACCTAAAACTGGTCATTTTAAAGTGCTAAAATTCTCTACACTGACTACATCAATAGATGACTAAGAATTTAAAAAACTCATAGAATGTTGGCAGAAGGTTAATGAATTAATCCATAATTGTTCAGTATTGATTTAGCTAGAGGTAGTTTAAGAAATTGGTTTAGCAGAAAGAAAGCCTTGTGGGTTAGAGTCTAAGACAGATTAGTTAGGATGGGAAGGAAAAGCCTAAATCAAGAGACAGATAGCATACATTCTACCTCCAAATGGTGAAAGCATGAAATCAGACATTTAGCTAAGAATCAACCATGTTTATAAAACAACATAATATAATAAAAACCATTTATCTTCACTGACTGACTCAGGCAGTTTCCAAAGTTGGATGCAACTTTATAGAATGTATATCCAACACTTAAACCCCCTCTTCACGTGAGAATCCTTCCTATCTGACTGATAATCTCTCAGCCTCTCCCGGAACAATTTTAGTGATGGGTTATTGGTGACATGACTAGTGAATTTACTGGTGGAATTTTCTGGGGTAATTGCCTTCCCTATACATTCACAATTTGACAAAATAAACAAAATGAGCAGAGTTATCACCCATTTTAAAAGATTATGGTTCCCTAAGCTCAGCGTTAATTTTTGGTAACGCAAATCACTGAGTGTGCAGGTATCATCTGGCCCTCTTTGGGTCAGCCTGTAAGAATTAGATCTTGGTGAATTGGCTCAGAATTGCTGATACTCTGGTTACACTATGAATAATAAATAAACTGTCTGACTCAGGAATCTTGTGTCTTTACAAATGTCCATGAAACTATGGCATACTAACTCATTAACTTTCAAGCTAAGTAAAATATCAAACCATTCAGAGTTCTTTTACAGTACCAAACTCTTCTTTCTCTATGTCTAAAAGTGAGGTCTCATAAAACAAAGAAATAATTCTGTGGCCAGGATTCTGAAGAGGATCATGTAATTCATCATGAGCATGAAGCCCAAGAGTTATGTTATGATGTTAGAAATTATCTTTCAGGTGGTGTTCTATTTAAGCCTGCAGTCCAACTCATAGGAAGATCTGAGAGTCCCAAAGCATAT
>NW_012142857.1:265041-268987 GCF_000956105.1 Propithecus coquereli | reverse complement strand
CTTAGTAGAATGCGTTCCAGCTCTATCCAGGAGTATACAAGAGGTGCTATATCACCATTGTTTCTTAAAGCTGAATAGTACTCCATGGTATACATATTTTTTAAATGTTACCATGAAATGCAGTAAATATGAATAATTTCATTTAATTGTTTAGCAAACACCATGTGCCAAATTCTTTGAAAGTATTAACTACTTTAATTCTCATAATAATTCTGAGGGTTTTTTTAATACGTCAGCATTTTTATAGCATTTCACTCAAATTATCTCATAACGTTTTACTGAAATTTTAAGGCCTTCTTGGTAGTAATGCAATGAGAGGAAACAGATATCTGTTTTTACTTGCTTGTTTGCTTTTTTTGTTTTAAATCTGGCACTCTACACTTCAACATGGCTTCTAGGAAATGATAATCATGTTTTATCAGTAATTAGTATTCTAAAGAAAGGTACTCAACCTCTTCTGTACACATTTCCCATGCCAAGTGGTATGTTCCTCAAACATCACAGCTGCACAAACATATGTGGGTTATGTACACAATGTATCACTCACATGCCCACACACACATGCACACACACACACACACACAAACACATGCAACCAGATTTTTTGGCAGTTGCTGTGTGTTGTATTTCTACATAATCGGCTTATGTTTTCCAAGACTGATAAGATAAGAGAACTATGCTGAATAGGAACCATTTTCTACTCTTTATACTACAAAGATTTGAGCGCAATCTATTATAACTGTTGGTTTGACACATGAATGTACTTGCTCAAACACAAATCAATGACAACACACCTCGAATTATTGTTGTCTCTCTGGAGTATCAATGGTAGATCAAGCATGTATTTCAATGTTCTGAACTACTCATATGCCTGACCTTACCTGGATAGCTGAAGTCTATAAATTGCCTGAAGGTTGTTTTTGATTGGTAGTTTAGCTAATTGTGCCTAACATAACACTTATCTACCTTTCATTAAATTGTCCTCACTGAAGTGAAGGTCTTAACATGACAAAGAATGACAAAATGTCAACTATTAGTCTTAGGAGTAAATAAATCAGCACAAGTTTCCTTTTTTTTTTTTTTTTTTTTTTAAGCTCAATAAGAACCATATTTGATATGTGAGGATGGTATAAAGCTCTTAAATCATAAAGTCAAACAGACTTTGAAAGACAAGAAATACCATCTTCTGGGTCTCATATTCCATTCTCCTCCCCACCATATAAGTGTGCTGTAGAGACCCCATAAGACATAGTATATAAAGTGCTCACAGAATTGCTGGAATATAATGAACGATAAGTATTTCTTATACTCCTCCTTTTTTCTAGTAGCTCCCATTACTTAAATGTGACAACAAGAATAAGAAATTTTAAAAAATCACTTGGTAAATAAATTTTTAAAAAGACAGTCACAATCTGCCAATATTTTGATCAATGAATGATAGAGTCTCCAAATCTTCCTCTGCAATTTATTTACACTGAAAGAGTTCAGGAAATGCTACTCCAAAATATACCAGTATAGAGGGCACTTTGAGAACAAAAAATGCAGGGAGGGGCTTTCACTGCCCTTCCCTAATCTGCCTAAAAACTGATCCTCCAAAAGGAGCTATTGTCATGAAACAATAGCACTTGTCAGGAATCTCATCAACCAGGAAAGATTAACTCAGATTACAGGAGAAGGGATGCAGGTGGACACCATGCCCAGACAGATTTTGTCACAGGTTGTCACCTACTCTTTTGAGGGCCCAAAAATAATTTACTCTTTCCTAAATTACCTGCATCCCCTATCCCCTCTCCCCTATGAAGAGAGTATATAAGCTTCTAGATCTCACTGGGTGTTGGGGTATTTACTTTTCTTTCATGTGATGTCCTCATACATGTAATACATTTGTATGTCTTTTTTTCCTGTTAATCCATCTACGGCAGAGGGAAAGTCCCCCTGCCACAATACCATTGTCCTTTATATTTGAAGATCATGCTCTCTCATCTTAATTTTGGATTATGTGGCTGAAGAGCCAAATACTGTGGCCAGTAAATTAAATGATGTTAATATGCCACTTTTTCTTGTTAATATAACCCTACTGTTCTTGGAGGAGGAAATAGGAACATCATAGAAACACAAATTTCCACCACCCTGAAGTAATGAGTGACTAAGTTAGATAGCAATGATTAGAAAGATGACAATGAAAGTGCACTGAGGATTTCTGGTTACATTTTTTGTTTTCTTGATTCAGGCAACTTTTTCTTTTTTCTTTCTTCCTCTTCCTGAGATATTTATAATATTTTGTATACAATGTTTATCATATGTAACAATAATATTGTGATCTTAAGGAAAATAGTTTCAGTTGAAGCATGACATATGATAAAGCAGAATGATAGACAATTGAGTCTCTTGTGGCATTATCGAGATGTACTACAGAGAGTATGCTACATTTTGACCTCTTGTTATGTGAAGCAAATGAACCCCTTGTGTTGAAACCACTGTTAAGCATATTTTCTGTTATTTTCAGCCAAAAGGCATTCCTAAGTGATAAATCTCCCACTCTGCACATATCAACATGTTGTTTGTAAAGGAACATGTGTAAAATATTGACATAGTAGATTTACATGTATTTTGTGGAACTCAAGAGTCATAGCGAACACTAAGCACAATAACAACAACAAAAATTTTTAACATTTGGCAAAAAAAAAATCCCTATTTTTGTGTGGATTTTTTGTTGAGCTAAGGAAAACTAAAACAGTGAAAGATTCCAGGGACTGAGTCTCCATCTCTGTGTGGTGTCTCATCAGCAAAATAGTTGGGAAAAATCCCCTTCTGTTGGATGTCTAAGATCCTTGTGGAGCTTGTAATCTGACACAAAGCATTCAGCCCCAAACAAGATATTATAAAATGGAGACAAGGTGGCTTGTTTCTCTTGATGTTAAGCAAGCGCTCCAGAGACTTACCCCTATTTAATCTTGTGACTCCTTTTTTTCTTAAATGTGTCTGCTTTGTATTTTATATGGGTATAAGAAGAAGATCAAAATATAATTTCACCTATCAGATGATTTATTGCCATAAAGAGAGCTTTTTCTTCCTTTTTGGTTCACAATGCTTAAAGGAGGAAGAGTAATAAGAACAAACTTCAGAGGAAATACACTTCATAGAAGAGGTACATAACCACATAATGAGCAAGTTTTAAAATTACTAAAGCCTAGTTGCTCGAATAGGATGGAATCAGACCTCTGTGGAAGGTACAGTCTAATTAAAGGTTGAAGGATACTTTTATATAAGTGGTTCTGGGGAGAAACTGGGTTGACCAACACAGCCAACATCCATGAGGTAATCATGTAAGGTCCCTTGATGTTAGAAGGCAGTGATGGTGTTTGAGATTAGCTCAAAGGCTAACAAGGTGTGGCCCTGTCTCAGCCTGACTTCTCAAAATGTCTTTCAAACCCTTGAATCTATAAGTATTTTGAAGTCCAGTAGTTGAGGTCAATAGCTTACCTCTGGGGTCTGATAAGGTATGACATAGCATTCCCATGGAAAGGGGGCGTTAACTCCAAGGTCTTATCACAGCAAAACATGTCACTCATGTAGCAAACTGTGTGTTTGGAATCATTTCAAAGCTATATATCACTTTGTAATATACACATTCTCATTTTTTCATTCAATAAATATCTCCTTATTGTCATAACCTATTTGCTTCTCTCATAGCTTTTGTCAGTGGTTTTCATCAAAGCCTATTCAAAACTGATGCTGCTCTGTCTTTGTATCTCTATATCGCTCTACTGTATGAATGCCATGCCTCAGTGCTAGCCCACTCTATCAATTCTCATCCTTACCTAACTAATTTCAAGGACAAGTAAACTTACATTCAGCCTAATTTTTCCATTTTTAATCACCTCTACATCATAACTTTATTGTGTTAATCTTCAAATAGATCATTTATGGTTTTATTGCAAATATC
>NW_012142857.1:251235-253106 GCF_000956105.1 Propithecus coquereli | reverse complement strand
AGAAGTAAATAAAACCATACAACAAAACAAAACAAAACAAACCAACAAACAAAAACACCTGTTTTCATAGATTTTACACTCTGGTGGGAGAGAAGAGAGGAAAAAGTTAGGTTAAATACAGGTCATGGTGGTGTTAATAATACATGCTATTGAGAAAAACCAAGGAGTTCGGATGGCAGGTTGGTAGGCAGGTCTGCAATTTTAGATGGAGTGCTTCTAACAGATCTCACCAAAAAGTTAATCTTGGAGCAAAGGACTTGAGGAAGTGAGGGAGAGAACCAGGAAGATATAAAATGAAAACCAGGTACGAACATCCTGATGGAGGAGTGTGCCTGGAGGGTCCGAAGAACAGCAGAAAGAGTGTGATGATCTTTGGTGAGTAAGATGGGAAGAGGCAGAAGATGACAGAGGAGCAGGGACATCAGATTAGGCAGATCTGCATCGACTGTGGCAATGACTGAGTTTTATTCTGCATTTGTTAGCCATACTGGTTTTCTTCAGAAAAGCAGTCTGATTTGACTTGAGTTTTGTAAGGATAACATTTGCTACTCTGTTGATAACAGATCATAGGGAAGTGGGAGATTCACTAGGAGGCTATTCCAATAGTCCAGGTTAAATCTGATTTTAGCGTGATGATAGGATAGCTGATTTTAGGTTGATTGCAATGGGATGAGTGATAAGTAGAGGGATTTTGAATATATCTTTAAGGCAAAGTTAACAGCTTGCTGACAAATTAGATATAGGGTATAAGAAAAGAGAGAATTTAAAGCAAACACTGGAGCAATAGCTGGAGGAGCTTCCAGAGCAAGACACTTGGTTTGTTTGTGTTTGTTTTAAATAATGGAATAGACGCATTGTAGAGAAAATGATGATATGTAGTGAAGAAAATGGAGTAAGGAAGTGAAGCAATGAACTAGGAGAAAAGAGATGGGATCTGGTGGATAAATGGATGAGCCTGGGGAGCAGAGCGGGGCTGACCCATAGTAGCAGGTGGAAAGGCAGAGCACCTGGGTACAGATGTGGACAGAAGAGAAGCTACAGTGCGGTAACTGGTCCCACAGATTCATGCCAGTGGTCACATATCTTTCTGCTGTTTATCTATATTTGTAAAATTTGAAGTCCTGAACTCCAGTCATGTGTCATGTTCCTTTTATCTGCTGCTTAATCATAAGCAACCTTTTATCAGGAAAAGGGAGAGGTAAAGTGGAAAGAGGGGCAGAGAGAACGGAGGAAAGAGAATGGAGAGAGAACGAAGAGAAGAGGAAGACAAGAGAACAAGAAGTGAAATACGCACAAAGAAAGAAAAAAACAAAAAGTAAAGATCCAATAATCGGGTCTCTGTATTTTAAGATCCAAGGTGAGAAGAAACAAAGATTTGATTAGAACTGATAAATTAAAAGCTTTGTAGTGACATGAGTCACTATTTATTTATTTATTTTTTGATCTAGCTAATGGTAAGATTTGCATAGCTGTCACTCAAGAATTATTTACATAATTAATTAAGTGCTCAAAGGGCAGAGAGTTTTTTAAGAAGGAGGGAGTTAATTTGTCTTTATGTATTTAAAGTTTAACCTGGAAATAAAGTGACTTAGAACTGTTTAAAAGGCCTAATTCCATAAACAATCTCATATAGATTGAGCATACATTTTTTAAATAGAATTTTAAATTATTTTTTAAATAGCTACATTTATAACAGGGAAATTAATACTCTTCTGTTATACATGTGTTCTCAGATATCCCAATTTGCTCTAAGGAATGTTGCCATCTAAAATTCACATAATACATGATTTTAAAATTTACAGGTGAGTATATCAAGTTACAAGGTATTGTGTCTTTTATGTGTACACACCTCAATTGAGTAGTTTTACTTG
>NW_012142857.1:249186-251185 GCF_000956105.1 Propithecus coquereli | reverse complement strand
GCAGCATCCTGCTGTCTAGAAAGGGAAGATCTAGATCAAAGATCATCCTTAACACTAAACTGAAAGCTCTGTGGTGAAAATACTATATCTCCCTTGTCCTGTTGGCAAACACAACAGACATTAAGTAAGTATTTTCTGAATACAATGCCATCATCTCCTTTTTAACCGACCCTATTAACCATGTGTCTTCTACCTTAAACAAGTCACTTAATATCCTATCTAGTAAATGGAGTTTTGAAGATCAGAGTACATCATGGAAAGAAGACACCTTTGACGACTGGAAACACTATTCAAATATAGCATCATGGGGTGCTGCAACTGGTAGAGTTCTTGAAGATGACCCAGTTCAAATTATTCATGTGATAGTCAAGAAAATTGAAGTTACTTGAGCAAGGCCACACAACTCATCATTTTCAAACTACATACAATTAGATCCCAAGTCTCATAATTTTTAGCTCAATGCCCTTGACACTGTGATTATTATTCCTATTTGGTATAGGTTTTAGAACATTTATTAAGTCATAAATTTAGAGAGAGGATTAAATCATATTTACTAGCAGTGTATTTGAGGCCAAATGGGAGAAAATAACTTAATAATTGTCAGATACAATAGTGTGTCTATATTAAAACTGTGCATGGTAATAAAAACTAACAGACAAATAAAAATACGAAAGACAAATAACCCCTGAACGAGTCTCTGAGCACAGATATTTTTTATGGTTTTGAACTCACAGTCCTATGTCCTTAGCCCAGAACATTTTTATGAAGAATTATGTAAAAGAGTAGGTTAACTTGACTTAACTGCCAAAGAGATGAAGATTTGGACTGACAGAGTTTATGATGTCCATAGCTTTTTCTCTCGCTCTCTTTCCCTTAACATAATTGGCTTTGACTGGGCAAATCATGTTGTTTTCATTGTAATGTCATTGCAATTTATGATTCCATAAGGCACATGAATAGATTTTTTATTTCATTTGCTTTTCATTTCATTTTAATGCCACCCAAGAAAATTACCTACACAACTGTACGTGCTACCTTTTATTAGCTTCACCAGGTTTCTATTTTCATATTTTTGATCACCATCAAATTTTGTTTTAGCTGTATTACAAAATTAACTCTGCTTTCATAATTAGATCATTTACCTTTAAACCCTTTTCTTGTGAATTCTTTATCTGTAACATTGTATTAAATGCAGGCATATACCCAGTAAAACAAAACTATAACGATAATCTGCTAATTATAGAACATTTGTGCTAGAATTTTATTTCCAAATAAGAATCTTGCTTTATATTTTTATCATAGTCATTATTTTAATAATCTTTAAGAAGCAGGCAAAGATATAAAACGCCGCGTAAAGTTTTTTTCTTTTTTTTAGTTGAAGAATTAGTCATATCAACGTTTTATTATATGTAAATGCACAGTTTCTATTCATAAGACTAAACACAATCAGGATAATGCTATTTTCATACACTTTATGGCAAATGAAGACTCAGTGATGGGATTGGCAAGTATTGAGGAATTAATGTGACCCTGGGAATTATGTTCCACAAAGATAAACAATTTCCTTTGTGTATTTTTCTCTTAGAGTTGGAAGTAAATTATTTTCTGTCTACATTCTGCTATCTGGTTGCAAACTTCTATTTGTCCATTTGCATTTGGCACTACCTTACATTTGAAAACAGATTTTTTAGAAAGGTTTTAATCATAAATTAACGTGTTTCACAGGATCCTTAGGGTTACAATCTTTCTGTTACATACAGTGGAGGATCCTGGGTGAAAAGAAAAACTACCAAAGAGAATTAAGGATGATGGAAACTAGACACCCTTCCACAAAGGCCACATCAGAAATTCCAGTCAAACTTAAATCTTCATGGAGTAAAGGGATCTATTTGTAAGCAGCAATGAAGAAAGATTCTATTTCAAACTATTATAAATCTGTCATTCTTTTAGCTGTTGACATCCATTTTTCTATCAGATATGGGCCCCAAAGATTTCATAA
>NW_012142857.1:243484-244713 GCF_000956105.1 Propithecus coquereli | reverse complement strand
AGGCAGGAGGATCACTTGAGCCCAGGAGTTTGAGGTTGCTGTGAGCTAGGCTGACGCCACGGCACTCTAGCCCAGGCAACACAGCCAGACTCTGTCTCAAAAAAAAAAAAAGAAAATATTGGAAACGATCTGAATGTCACGATGGAGGTAAATGGTTGAAAAATGATGGAATGTCTACCCAATAGGGTACCACGTGGTTGCAAAAACTAGAATGGGAAAATGACATAAAGTAATATAGCAAATGTAGCCTAATACACATGGAGATTGCAACATAAAATATGATGTATTTGAGACCAAACATACCAGTCATATTAATAAGCAGAAATGGATTTTGCTCACTTATATACATATAATTATATGATACACACGAGAGACACACCACACTTATTTAAGTGATGTAGTAAGGGTAAAACTAAAGAGAATAAGAAAGGTTCAGGAATATGGAAATAATAAGATATAAAGAATTGTGATCCTCATATATAAGACAATTCAAACCAAAAAGCATTAAATGTGACAAAGAAGGACCAATGTAACAAAAAAGGACCAACGTAAATCTATGTCTCTTTGCACATGATATAATAGTATAGCTAGAAATCCTTAGAGAATCAGTGATAAAAATAGCTCAAAAAATAAAATAATTCAGTAAGTTAGCAGAATATAAAATTAACATGCAGGAATTAAGAGGTGCCACATACACAAACACCACTCAGAGGATATAATCATAGAGAAAACCTTGTTATGATGACAACAAACAAGATAAAATGCTTCCAAGTAAACTTCAGAAAAAATGTACAAAACATGTGTAGTATAAACCTTGAGACACTGAAACACTTTCAGAAAGTATGCTTGAATTAAGGAAAAAATATCTCTCGCTCCTAAGTAGAACAACTCACCATTAGAGATGTTCAGCTTTCCCTGACATAATTCACAAATGTAATTCAATTTTACTTAAAAAAAAACCCACAAGAATCTTCCCTATGGAGTCATACAATTTGGTACTAAAATTCATATGAAAACATACCAGAATATCCAGAAAAATGCTGAAAAAGAAATGCTGCAAGGTGGTATAGCCATACTGGACATTAAAACAGACTATAAATTCTCTTTAGGTAAAACAGTGTGATTCTGGCATTCTAGATAGACATACCAATGGAACAGAATAGAAAGTCCAGAAATGAGAACTTTAGGTATGATGGAGGTAGCATCTCAAATAACTGGGGTAAAGATGA
>NW_012142857.1:240777-243434 GCF_000956105.1 Propithecus coquereli | reverse complement strand
AATTTAATGTGGCAGATAATCTTTTGCTAAAATTAAATTGCCCCCCTCATAAATACTGTGAATAAGGTATTTATTTACTATGGCACAGGTTCTGTAGCGGTGCCCAACCTTTTTGGCACCAGGGACTGCTTTCATGGAAAATAATTTTTCCACAGTGGGGCTGAGGGTGGTGGGGTGTTGAGGCGGAGCTCAGGCAGTGATGCCATGCGAGGGCTGGGGAACAGCTGTAAATACAGATGAAGCTTCTTCAGCTCACCTGCTGCTCACCCCCTGCTGTGCACTCCCCCATTCCCCACCCCTTTCAGGTTTCATGGAAGACAATTTTTCCAGGGACGGGGCGGGGCAGGGGCGTGGGAAGCAGTGCGGGAGGGTGGTGGCAGCGGAGCTGCGCGGGCCCAGTCCTTAACACCAGTCCATGGCCCAGGGGTTGGGGACCGCAATTCTAAAGTATGTAGCATTTTTCTACCCCTGTGCACACTGAGGTGACTCAATGTTCCAACTATGTTTTGTTTCGCTTTGTTTAAAATCATTGAGAAAGATTCATTTGTATAGCATAGCATGTAATCAAAAGGCCTGTCAGTCAGAGACATATTTCTGAAAAAAAAAAAACAAACAGATGCAAACTTGGACAATTAAATCTTATGGCAATATTCAGTTATAAATAAGGTGGACATATGCTTTTGCTTTCAAATAGGGAAGTGTGAAAATAAAAAGAGAATGCTGTCAATAATTAGTTGGGAACAGCAAGTAAAACCCAGTACAATTGACCCTTGAACAACACTACTGCTCGGCTGGAAATCTGCATGTAACTTTTAACTCCTCCAAAGTTTAGCTAATGATAGCCAACTGTTGTCCAGAAGCCTTACCGATAACATAAATAGTCAATTAACACGATTTTGTATGTTATCTGTATTATATACTCTATTCTTAACAATAAAGTAAGCTAGAGAAAAGAAAATGTTATTAAGAAAATCTTAAGGAAGAGGAAATGTACGTAGTATTTATTAAGTGGAAGTGGATCATCATAAAGGTCTTCATCCTCATCATCTTCACATTGAATAAGCTGAGGAGGAGGAGAAGAAGAGGAATTGGTTTTGCTTTCTAAGGGGTAGCAGAGGCGGAAGAAAATTTGCATATGAGTGTGCCTGCACAGTTCAAGCTGATGTTATTTAAAGGCCAACTGTATTATTTTGGGCAACCCAGACCACATGGCCCTCCTATTTATTAGGTGGTCCTTCCAAACTCCAAAATTTGACTTTGTGCGTACAAAATTTCTTGTTAATTTGATTTTTAAAGCAAATTTTATTCATTGCCTTTTCCTATCTTGTTGGAGGAATTCTTTTTCCTTCACTATTAGTGCTTTCGATACCTCTCTGTCTCCAAATTGGGTAAAGACCCAGGCCTTTATAAAACACAGAATCATTTGGATTAAGGAGGAGGTGGGTCAGCTCATCTTCATTTCAAGTCACTGGACCATCACTTATGGTCAGTCAAAGGTGAGCCTTTGAAGGTCTGTGCATCTACAGCTTTTGTGTATGTACGTCCATGCTGCACTTGGCGCATAAATACTCACATGAAGTGCTGGCATCCACAGGACGGCCTCCACTCTGCTCCAGGTTGCCATCGCCTCTGATGTCTGCTATACTGAAGTGGTACAGTTTCCACTAGTTACAGAACCTCAAAGTCATATCCCCTTTGGATTCTTGGAGAACTTTTTCCTCTCTTACACCATCACAAGACAAGAGGGAAGTTCGTGGAAATAGAAACCATGATGGGATGTATTTTTGATTTTTTTTTACCACTGTGATCCTTGAAAAACGGGGAATAAGTGAAAAAAAATACACTATAATACAATCAAATGAGGTAATTCGATGCAGTGTTTTAGTTGTTATCAAACATCCTGCATGTGCTACAGATGCCTTCTAAGGACCTTCTAGAGATATGAATTACTAGAAGACTAGTGAAGAGCCAAACTTTAAATTACCTGAAGATAAAAATAAAAATTCATCAAACACCAGCAAGCTCTGACTTGTTTTTCTGCCACAAACCTTCACCGAGTTCAAGCACAATCTGAGATAAAGTGCAGAGAGGAGAGAAAGGGAGAACTAACTATTGACAAGATTAAGAGTGACCTAAAATCACTGGCAGAAATATAAAGTCTACCATCTATGCGAAATGCTAACACAATGTCCTGCTAGACTAAAGTAGACTATAGGGGAGGGACTTAAAATTATTCACATGATTAGAAGATGAAGTCTTAGAAAGGCAACCCTGCAGCAGCAATTTCAAAAAAATGCCAGGGGAAGAAAGTACTAAGCAAGGACTTTATATCTAGCCAATCTGTTCTTTAACTCCCAAAGCTATATATAAAAAGCTTTAAAACATATAGAAGCTCAGATAATTTTGTATCTTTGGATCATTTTCAAGCAATCTACTAGTAGTGGTTTGTAAACTATTAATATGTCATTTGGTTTTATAAATAAAGTATCACTGGAACACAGCTTGACTAATGAGTTTATATATTATGTATGGCTGTTTCACTCTACCACAGCCATGACTTGTGACTTGTGAAGCCTAAAATATTTACTGTTTGTCTCTTTACACAAAAAAATATGGTCCCTGGACTAGAGGAAGATCTTTATCCAACCATAAGGTAG
>NW_012142857.1:239620-240727 GCF_000956105.1 Propithecus coquereli | reverse complement strand
AGTCTCCCCGGGGAGAACAAAAAATAAAAGAAACTATTTCCCTTTCCTCATTGTTAGCTGATTACAGAGAGCTTCTTGTCTTTATACTGCTTTCACAAAATTTTATTAATTATAATGTGCTTTTGCTAACTTTAATGTTATGTCAACATGAGCCAGAGATTGAACAACTATCAGATTACTTCTAGTGGCTGATTACTGGCCAGAACCACTAAACACAGAAGTTTTATCATTTTTTTTCCTGCTTGTTTAAATACCAATTTTGCTGATTGATTGCCTTATTTCTTTATATGGTTGAAGAAATTTAAACTTAAGGATGCAGCACTATGTCAAAATCCATAGAAAATCAAACCACTAGTCCTTACTTCTGAAATTCTCATATAGGCCCATGTAATCAGAGAGAATCCCAATAAAAGAAAGTAATGTTGATGCTTTTCTCAACCAAATTAAACCTGCAATGCTTTTCTGCAGTTGGCAAAAGCCTTCTTATTGACTAAGAAATCTTTCGAAACTTCTTGAATATCAAAAAGTTCTCAGAAAGTGTCTCAATGTACCAAGCAGACACAAGTCAGAAAAATGTATATTCTATTTCCTTCAAGTATATTCTGTTTTCCATGGAAAAGAGAGGGACACCTCTTTAATTTGAGTGTTTCCTGTACCCACCTCCTGAAAAGGAGATGTAAAAAGTTCCAAATAAGCTTAGCAAGCTGTAGAACATTGGCTAGAGGAAGAACAGAGTATATATCAAACCTGAAAGAAAGAGAATTCACATGGGGCAGGGTGTTTAATGTATTGTTTTTTATCATGGCAATCTAAGATTCGTAAGTATAAAATATTATCCCTTTCTTCAACTAACAGATGAGTCTGAGTGTTATATTTTACTTTCGTGTTAAGGACAAAATTAATCATTCATATTTATGACAAAAATTATTGCCCTCAAACATTTCCATCTGTGACAAATTACATCATAGAATTTTTTTAAACACGAGTAAATTAAACAAATACTTGCACATGAATCTTCACAGCAGCATAATCACGTTATAGCTGAAAAGTTAGAAACAACAGAAATGTCCATAAATGGATTAATTAACAAACAAAAGGAGATACAGG
>NW_012142857.1:230735-234301 GCF_000956105.1 Propithecus coquereli | reverse complement strand
TTAACATCACTAATAATGAAATAAATCTCTTGCACCTTTCTCATTTGATGAACGAGAAAGACACAGTACTACTTCTGTGATTTCCTGCCAAAACTTAGAAGTTGATTAATCATGAGGAGACAACCAACAGGACCAAATAGAGTGACATTAAGTAAAAAGAAACACCTAACCATACTCTTCAAAAATGTCAAGGGCAAAACAGGCATAGGAAGACTAAAGAACTGCTCCAAATTAGAGTAGATTTAGTCATGACAACTAAATGTCATATGTGTTCTTGGAATGTGTTCTGGGCCAGAAACGGTTTTGGTGGTTTGGTTTGGTTTCTCTGTTAACATTAGTGGGACAATTGACAAAATGTACATAAATTTTATAGATTGGGTGATAGTACTATATCAATGTTAATTTTTTGATTTTCATAATTTTACCATGTTTAGTTGTGGAATGTAATTATTTTTTAGAAAATTTATGTATAGTGATTTAGAGATAGAAAGACAGTATATATACAATTTCCTCTGAAATTATTTAGGAAAAAATTATCTATCTATCATCTCATCTTTATTTGTCTGTTATCTATATGTATGTCTGGAGAGAAAGAAGAAATAATAAAGCAATAGAGGGCATTGTAAAATTTTAGATCTGTGGAATCTGGATAACTAGTATGTGGGGATTCTTTATACTATTTTTACAGATTTTGCAAATCTGAAATTATTTCAAAAACTTTTAAAAAAGAAATTTATGTTACTTTGAAATAAGAAAAGGTGTTCAATATAATAGTGGACACTTAGAAATTGTATATGCCATGATTTTATATCCATGAGCTGCAAGGTAATTAAGAGACAATATTTGTAGTTGTCAATCTCTAGTGAACTGTAAGTTAGTTGAGATGGGAATATTATACTCTAAGTATCCCAAAAAACAGATATTATGAATTTATTAAATATATGCCAAACTATATTTATTACTCCCATCCCTGCCTGCCAAAGTCTACCTTTCTGATTTGCTTACTTTAAGATGAGTACAACTCATTTAAACTGCAAAAATAGGTAGGTATTATATTAAAGCAGGTGCTACAGGATCGGGCCCTAGGACAAGACTCAGAGACTGATTTGCACACAGGGATCTTATTAGGAATTGCCATCAAAATCAACAGCCATGGGGAGAGAAGGAAGCTCGGTTGGACAGAGAAAAAAGATTAACTGTAAGTCACAAGAAAGGATCAGCTGGGATAAAATTCTCAAGCTGGGTTGGCCATTCAGAGTTATCCTGATGAGGGACAAAGGAGTCCAGATTTTTATACCCACATCAACCAGTCACTGGACGTGAGCTTCCCCAATAATCTTGGATGAGGTCATTCTCCTGGACCAAGGACAGTCCTGGAGGGAGACAAAGCTGAGAAAGATTAGCTGTCACTAATCCCAGCAGCTGGAGAAATGACTGTGGCTGGGTTGGGATCTGGTCTGTGTATGTGGAGTTACCACATCTTTAGCCTTCAAAATGTAAGACCCACGAGGTCAGGATAAATGATATATCTCACGTGCCTAATATGGCCTAGCAAAAGGAGTCACCCAAATACTTGCATTTTGAGTTAACATGGGAACAGGAATTTGAAGAAGCTAGATTTGCACTTCCAGCGGGAAGAGCATATGCAAAACTCATTGGTGAGGGGCTGGCAGAGAGACGGCATGGTTGACTGTAGGTAAAGGAAAATATTGAGAAATAGTTGGGGATAAGCTTTAGGAGAATTGGTGTCACATTGTGTTTGCCCTTGAGAGCCAAAAAGCAAAAATGCTATAAATGTTAGAAAAAAAGTCTTATTTCTCAAGTGAAATTATAATAGAAAGGCAAGGGTATTTGAGGATGTTTGTTTATAAAAGGGAGCATATGTGGAATGATTTGGGTCCTGAAGGACCAGTTAAGAAAGGTGCTAGAAAGAATCTCAACATACTTGAGTAAGTGTTGGTGACAGAGACAGCAGGGAGATGCAGAGGACGTTTGTGGCAGGTTTGGGTATGTGCTGACCAGTGAATGTGGGAGATGAAAGAGAAATACAGATCAGAGACCACCCGGTGGTCACAGCCTGGAGAATGGGGTAGTTGATGCGAACCAGGAGCAAGACAATTTGGGATTGGGGAAGTTCTGTTTTACATAAACTAAGACGGAGGTAACAGAATCCTCTTATTAGAACTTTAGATATGTCCTCACTAAATGAAAACGCCTAGGGGTTCTCATCCTGGGACTTGCCACTTCTGCTGTAAACCCATAAGTCCTTTTTCAAAGCTATTCCTACTTTGATAAAGTTGCTGCATGTGAGGAAAAAAAAAAATGGTCTCTTTTCTCTTCCATCCCATCATCTGTACCTGCAACAAAGGTCAATTACAATGCTCTTAACAGGACTTCAGATCCAAGTTTTTATTGAGTCAGGACCAGATGACCAAGCTGCAGTCTCACAGCCTGGACGGCTGTACTTCACTGATGGGCAAAGTGATTAACGCATGGCCTTTACTTTGCCAAGCTTTGGGGGTTCAGACAAGAAAAGGAACCATTTATGTATTAAATAAATGATAAAGATATTTTTTTGCCAGACATTAGGTCCCTAAATAGAAATGCATTAAGCTTGACTGTGATTTCCAAATTATTCCCCCAGGGGTGGGGAGATTCTGGGAAATAGACACCAGGGTGCCTGGAAACAGACATCCCAGGGACACATCGGCTGAATGGACTGAATTTCTGTTATCAGCCAACCCGATTAGTCAGCACAGAATGTTAATGATATCAAGGTCAGAGGTCAGATCTTTCTCTGGGTCTGTAATTCTGCTCCTTCCCTGACAGTGGAATCACAAGCCAATTGTCTCACAAACTGGAAAATCTTACAGTGAGAAAGTGTAGGCTTAGCATATCTTTGCCACTAAAAATCAAGAAGATGACACATCTTGTTATGGTGGTCAGGAGTGCTGCTACGGTGTGGAAGTGTATGTGCTATATAAAATGTATGGTTTCTAATATATGATATTAATAATTCCATTTTATTCTGCACAGCTGACAATTACTAACCATCACCTCTACCTACAACATGCAAGACTTTTTATATACATACTTTTTATTAGTTGAATGACCATTTATCCCTGTTGCCAGGAATAAAGCCTAGCCCATAGTACACACTCAATAAATACTTTTTGAATATATGAAACACATACATTTGGACTGTTATCAATATCGATGTTTTAGATGAGTCAACTGAGGCATGGAGAAGATGAATGTTTTGCCCAAAGTTACACAGTGGGAAAGTGCCAGAATCAAGATTCAGCCCAGATTTTCTGAATCCAAAGCCAGGACACCACATTGCCTGACTGTCTAGTGAAAGCAAAAAATAGCGATAGTAAAAAGAACACAATATGAGAGTTCGTATTCAGCCCAGGAAAATTTTGAACTTATAGAAAACAGAAGCTAAAAAGTTTTACCCGAGCAAAGACTCATCGGTGGGAATGAGCTTGCAAAGGAAGAGGCTCAGCTGAATGCATGAGTGAGAACAACAAAATTTCAGAGTTCATAGAAAAGAGGGAAAAAAT
>NW_012142857.1:192895-229465 GCF_000956105.1 Propithecus coquereli | reverse complement strand
CTCTGTCACCATGGCTGGAGTGCGGTGGCACAATTATAGGTCACTGTAACCTCAAATCCTAGGTTCAAGCCATCCTCCTGCCTTGGCCTCCCAAAATGCTGGGATTATAGGCATAAGCCACAGTAGCCAGCAAAAATAAATTCCTTTCAACTTGACAAATATCAATATCTCAATTGTCTGTTGGGCATTAATTCACTGTCTTCCACTTCCATAAGAGCTCTTATCCAAAATGGTGCTGGGTAAATAAGGAGAAATAGAAGGATGAGAGGCTTCATATCGTTGCAGACATGACCTTCTGACCTTCATTGGTCCACACTATGGAATAACTAGTCTCCTGAGAAGTGACCACATGAGGTGCAATTGCTCCGTTTTGCTTTTGGGAGCACCCCGCTGGTCAAATCACTGGTGTCTGTGGTCCCAGCCATTGCTCCAGTTGTAAGTTCATGGCAATCGCCTTGTTCTTATGCTATGTGGGTACTCATCTATCACTCTGTCTTCCCATTTCCTCATATCTCCTCAAAAGAACAGATCAAACTTCTTGATCTCTTAAATATAAGGCAAAGCCAGGGATGATGGGACCTAATTCAGCCTCATTACCTAACTTTCCACTGCCACCATTTCATGTTTCATCTATGTTATATGTAGCTCTGAGCCAAAATCCTTGTTTTTGTTTAACTTTCCCATATAATCCATGATATATGTGCTACTTACACTAATAACCTGTGGTTCCATCAAACCTCTTTAGATGTTTCAAATACCCCTTTCCCCAATCCCTTAAGGATGGCCCTGAGGTAGGGGCAGAGAATGACTATCGTACTGGTTTTTAACCTTCTAGCTCTACCTCTTTCTCTTTTCTTTTCATAGCTTGTAGACCCAGAAGAGGCAACATGACCATGATTCCAATTAATATTGTGAGTTCTCCTGGAATATGTTAGAAGCCTTTGATCTAGCCTACCAGGCCTATATCATAAAAAGTTATTTAATAGTTACAGAAATCTGGAAAATCTCTTCCTTTCCTACAGACTACTACTTTCTAAAGACCATGACAAGTCTAAACCAAAAGTCATGTTGCTTAAGATGATTTTTTTTATGAACTCCAGAAATCCAGCATTGGAAACAGATGATTGTTTTTTTCATAACAGAATCCAACCTGTCTTTCCCTAGGACAATAAAACTCATGATTCAGCCTTGGATGTGGAAACCTGCATGGAAACATGACTTCAAGACAAAAGCCCATGATTTCAATACCTTAAAAAAATTCTGTTACAAACATAAGCATAAAAAATGACTAAAAGGAACATATAAAAAATGTTAACAATGGTTAATTTTGGCTATGGAGATTATGAGCAATTTTTATTTTCATTTTTATAGCTTTAAAGTTTTTACATAATCGAAAACAAGTATGTGTAATTTTTATAATGATAAAAAATAATGCTAAAAGAATCTTTATTGATGTAATCTCCTCTTAAAATTCCCCTTTCTTTCTGGGAGGAAAAAAATAAAAATCAGAAAACGAAAAACATATTTTCCAGTGTTTTGGCTGCAACAGTCTAAACTTTTAAACCACTGGGGAAAGAACCCACTTGTTTCCGGAAAAGCAGACTCTTTAAAAATACATATGTATATTTTTTAATTTTTTTCATTTGATTTTTCAAAACAAACATTCCTCAAGTAGACAAGTCTGACTCAGAGTAGAGTTCTTCATCACTTTATGGTGGGTCTTGCATTGCACAACATCTGGTTATGCCTCATTTTGCCAGTAATATTTTATCCAAGACATTTTGTTCCCATTAATTATCATACATAAGAAGACATTTTTGTATTATTTTTATGGTTCCAATTCTCACATAAGGCAGGCGATGGGGTTTTTGTGGGGTGGGGAATGGAGAATGGATAAAGACATATCCCAATGGAATGGCATGTGTGCAGCCAAGATGATGCTACATCACTGCAAGCAGATGTTGGGGAAAAAACACAGGTCAAATTTCTGAACCATTGCTTATGAGCCAGTATTAGGTCTGTGGATGTTTTGTTGATGGGGGACTCTAGCAAGTGAAAGTTGAACTTTCGTGTTTTAAAAAAATCATTCAATCATTGCTTCATTCAATCATTCCGTAAGAATCTGTGAAATATGCACTAATCGCTGCGCCAAATGTAATGGCCAATCCAATGACAAAGACAAAGAAACAGGTAAGCAACAGCATAAAACAATCTCTGCTCTCGAAGATGTTATAATGCACTGAGAAGACAAAAGTATAAATAGCTTATTATATTAAAGAGTAGAAATAAAAAGAGCCCAAGCCTTACATTGTATTGAATGAAATGATTAACTCTTTTGAGGAATTTGAAAGATAGTTCAAAATTATAAAATTGGAACTTGTTCTTAAAGAATGAACAGGATTTCTAAAAGCAGAGAAGTCGGAGAGGGTGTTCCAAGTTGAAGAAACAAATGGCCCCAGGGTACCATTGTCATTATCAGATGCTTTAGTCACCAGGAACTGCCAAATTTCTTAATTATAATACATCAGCTTCTCCATTCTTATTTCCACTGTCATTATTGTTATTGTAATAACTTCTTCATAAGACTGTATTGTTAGATACAATGTGAATATTTATTTTAAAGTGAGTTTACCATATTCCAGGCACTGTATTAAGCAACTTTTGTTCAATCTCACTTAATTCTCAGGTATGGTATATTCGATTATTAGCCCCATTTTACAGAAGAAGATTCTGAGGCTTGAATATGTTGGTGGAAGAAACAGGACTTGAATTCAAACTAGCCTGACTCCTAAGAATGTGTATCACAGGCCTAAGTGACTAGCCACTCACCTTGCTCTCCAGCAAGGGTCAGTTTATTATGTCCCCAGGTCAAATGTGCCTGCTGCCTATTATTGTACATAAAATTTGTTGTAGCCCGTTCACATCCATATGTTGACATAGTGTCCACAGGTGCTTTTGAGTTGCAATGACAGAACTGATGCAGAGTTGAGTAGTTGTGAAAGAAACCATCTGGCCCACAAAGCCTAAAAATATTTACTATCTGGCCCTTGACAGAAAAAGTTTGCAACCCCATGAAGCATCCTGATACTCTGTGGTTTTGAAATTCTCTAGTATATCTTCTTGCTGTTACAATTAATTCATTTAAAAATATTTGTTAATTATTTATTAGATGCCAGGCATTGATCTGAGTGCTGGGGCAAAAGCAATGAATGAAAGATAAAGCTGCTTCTTTGCAGAGTTGACATCTTAGAGTGTTGAGGAGAGGGAGGAGCAATAATGAGCAAGACAAGCAAACATATAAATGTACAAGATACTATTAAGTATTAATAAATGCTGTGAAGGTGAAGAGATCAAGTGATGGGCTGGAGTGAGGTGGGTGCTTGTTGATGATAGGTTGAGTTGATATGAATGGCCTGGCTGGAGAGGTGCTGCATGAATGGAAACCTGAGATACAAGAAGCGTTATCTGTGTGTAGATTGAGATTAGAGTGCTCCACACAGAACAGAAAGTGCAAAGCCTTAGGGTAGGAATAAGATTGGAATGTTTAAGGGAAATTCAAGAAAGCAAGCAAAGCTTACAAGGCAAGAAATGAAGTCAAAAAAGTGGGCTGGAGGCAGAGCAACCGGAGCTTTGTTAGCTATCGTGAGTTGGGATCATATTTTAGTGCATTTGGAAAGCCTTCGAGAACTTTAGCAGAGAACTGATATGGTCTGATTTACATATAAAGAATAATTTTAAAATAGAAACAAAATATTTGTTGTTAGATGGTATGGAGTTTTAGATGAGAGAAAAAGAGGAATGAAGAAATATATAACTACCCTGCGATAGGCATTGTACTGTTTACCAATATTTGATTCTCTGCTCGTTTTAGACAAATGAGACATTGTATATCCTCAACCCCCTTTAATTAGGCTTCACTATGTGACTTGCTTTAGCAAAAAATATAAAATTTGAGTAAAAGTAATTACCGTCACTTTTTCAGAGAAGCTCATAATTGCAGTTGGACTCTACAACATATTTTTTTTTCCTGCCGTATATCATGGAAACACATATCTATAAGGAGATGGCATGAGCTCAAAACAGACATACAAGCTGAGCCAATATATACAGAACAGCTGCCCTGGAGAGTCAACTGGATCTGCATCAAACTTTGTGACTGGGAAGATAAAAGCTTTTATTTTTAATTTTTTAATTGATGGCAAACCACCAAAATATTGGGGTTTCTTGTTCCTGCAGCATATATTAACCCCTCCTGACTAATATACATACCTATTATCCATGGTTTTCCTCTACTTGAATTTCATTACTCTAAGTTGGGTAATACCACCTATTATGAAACATCTTCGAGAAGCACTTATTGAGTATCTAGTATGTGCCAGGTACTATGCCAGCTGTTACATGGCTATAGGGAAAAATAATTCATTTCCCCTCCCACTTTCAGAAATTTAAAGACTGGAAAATAAATAGCATGCATTATTAACCATAACATCATGTGGTAAGTGTTATATCAGAAATCAGAACAGTGTGTCATGGACCATAGAAGAACAATCCAAAAAGAGGTGGGAGTGTGATATTTAAGTGGAGCCTCCCTTGTAGCCCACTTTGCATTGCCTCATTTCACATCCCCAATAATCCTGAAAGGTAAGTAAAGAAGGTATCATCACTTTCATTTTATAGATTAAAAACAATGAAGCTTGGAGATTATAAAAAACTTATCTATGATGACCTACCAGCAGTTACTGGAGTAGAGAATTGAGCCTTGTTTTTGAAATTGAAATTCAGTCTGCATTTAGCTTGAAACAAGAATAACAACAATAATGGATAAAGTGACCCCAGTTCCCTTTAGCTAACAATAAAAGAGAAGCTTTGAAAGCATAACTCAGCCTTACAAAGCTTTCCATTTAATTACCTCATTGATTCAGATTGTACCACTTTGGAATCTTTGACATTTTAATCAAAAGTTTACTTTGGTTAAAGTGGTTTTATTAAAAAATGAGACTAATTGGGTAAAGAAGCTCACAGGGGGCGTGTTTAAAATAATTATGGGAACAATCTGTTTTTAAATACTATCTAATAATTAGGAAGGATTATTTGCATACAAATGGTCAATGACCTCATCATGATCATAGTATCTTAGAGATGAAAGGGATCCTTAAATACCATTTGGTCAAATTCTCTTGCCTTAAAACAAAGGTAGCTGATACTCAGGTTAAAAAAGAAAGTACTGTATATTAGACAATTCAACGTAAACCTAGCTATAGCTTCTGTAGAAACTTAAAAGCAACAAAAGCAGTATTCTTTGTAACTCATTCATAGGCAGTACTAGTGTCTATGTGGGTGTTATTGGCTTAGCAGTGGGGTAAGTTAGACTGGAGAGGACCTAGAAACCAGATAGAGCCATAGGGTTGCGATCAAGACATTCAGTTAGGAAAGACACAGATGACTCCAGCTGGCTACATTGTCATTTCCAAGTGAATCCAAAATAAGAAATTGGAGGCCACAGCAAGTAGTGAGAACATAGATGGCAAGCTTGCCAGATCATAAGGAGTCAAGAGGTCAAAATTCAGACAGGTAGACAGCAAGAGTAGAAGAAACAAGACCCCCATTTCTACTGGTGGTGAAAGTGACCAACTTGCAAGACCTAACTCTCGCCTGTCTCCATGTGACCTTCTATTTGTATAACCTGCCAGCGTTCTCCATTTTTGAGCCCTTATAGTATTATACACCTCTCATGAGCCATTTAACACACATACTTTTTAATTATTTTATTGAATATTTTAGGTATATATGAATTCTTTATATCAAGTTAATTGTTAATCATAGCATCCTAAAGGAAACTATCTTATATTTATCTCACCAAGTTTTTGAGTAGTTTGTACTCATAAATACTTGTTTAATTGATTAATTTATATTCAGTTTCTTTATTGCTTCTTACTCATTCTCCTATGGGGCAGGATGACTCAGGAAACCTCTTGGCTGGAGCCATTTCATCACAGCACCTTCTGGATTGCAGCCGTAATATCCCAGGTGAGCAGGCGGATAACTGGTGATCTTTTCCAGCCCAAGGTTATAGCCCAAGACCTAGCCATTTACCCCTTCTCCCATATGGGCTGTACTCAAGTGTCACTTTTGACATCTGGAGGCAAAGATAGAATATTTTCTGGAAAGACATTCAGACTTCATCAGGTTCTATTTTTGTCCCTGAATCAGCAGTGTCTGTGTTTAATTAAGAAGAAAATAGAGACACTGCAAATATGAGTTAAGACTGAGCTGACATATCCCGGTATTATATTAAGAAACATCCATGGAACCTTGCTCCAAAATGACAAAACTGCTCTCAGAATGTGAAATAAAATAGGCTGACTAATTCTTCATTTAGAGGTATGAATTATTAATTGGTAATGCATTAAAGCCAAATGTAATCCAGTTAAATCTCTGTATTGCAAGGCTTGAAAATCAAAGTTCAGATCATAAAGTCCTCCGCATGTGTATTCCATTGGCTTTCTATGCACCCTTACAATGATCTTTGTATGTTTTTTCATGAACACATGGACATCTGAAAAACTCAGATAGGAGTCCTAGATAGTAATTTATGTCATTCTACTTAACAAGATGTGTGACTTCCAATGGGTTGCTTTACTTCTCTCAGCCTCAATGTTTTATTCTAAGCAGAGAGGTACCAGATGAGAGGAGCCCTGAAACTCCTCAAGCTGTAGTGTTCTAGGGTATACATGTCAGAGTACACCCTAGAGTAGAAATTTTCTCCCTTCCCTCCCAGAAACATATGATCATCCATGACAAGCACTCTATTACGGTATTCCTATTCCTTCTTCCAACCACCGAAGCTCAACCGCTTTCTGAAAAGTTACCGGCTTGACAAATGAAAGAAATAAGTGAAGCCATTTATCCTGAAAATATCCAGCTGTTGTGAGATTTTGGTCTACAGTACACACTAATTAAATAGAGAAACATTTGAGATTAAAAAAAAAACTTAATTTACTAATTAAATGACAAGTACTCTTCTCGAATTGTCTCTTTGGCTTACTGTGCATTTCGAGAATTAATTAACAATACAATCAGGCTACAGTTGTGAAATGTCAATATGGTTGTGATTTGAAGATGCAGCTTCTGTTTTCCATGATGATTTCCTGTTTTGTTTTGTTTTGTTTTGTTTAAATGGGAGCTGCACCCTAATGGAGACACTGGGTCTTTCAATTTGTCTGTGTAAAATTAAAATGAGTTTGTGGAGTCTTGCAAGCTCTACACACAACTCAATGATACATTTAATGGTGCATTGCCTAGCCCCTGACAAAGGCGTGTGTCTTGATTAGATTTCTTTAATCGTTTACTAGAAATGAGGAACATAAAGTCAGTTTGAGTTTTGATGATGTCCATATGTTTAACACTTTTGAACTGGGTGATAATAATGCCTCTTGGGTGTGGAACCAGCTCATCTGATAGACCGAGTTCAAAGTAGGTTAATACCCTGAGGTAATGAGGAAAGGAGAAACAGAAATGTGCCTTCTATTTTTTTTCTGCCTTGAAATTTGAGGTGGCCAAAAGAACAGCGTTAAAAAGTAGAATGTGAATTTTGTTATATTTGGTTTTAATTTTTAACTTGTTTTTTCTTTATTCTTTCTCATTCTGCCATGCTCTCACCCCACTGCTCGCCCTGCCTGAAAGACACACTCAACAGTTTGCACATCCCACAGCTCCATCCTCAGCAATGACTGGCATGAAGCGCTGCCTGTTGGCCCCTTCAGAGGATAAGGAACGTAGGAGGAGTTGGTGGTGAGGACAGGCTGAGGGGAAGGCCCTTCTGCTTCCTGCTGGGCCTGCTCTTGACCTGTGGTGTTTAAGCACCAGTGAAGGTGATAGAAGGGTACTGGGCGGGTGTTCAGGGCTCTCTCTTTTCTTTATCAAAATTTACTTGGAGAATTATTTCAAAATTTGCCATATACTCCTCATTTAATTCTTAGTCTGTGAGTTATTTTCCCACATATTTGTACTTTATGCTGAATATTTAACGTGCGACACAACTTTTTCTCCCCTAGGAAAGAAATCTCATACTTCAGCTCAGTTGGTCATTGTTGCCTCTTTGGAGAAGGAGTAGAAAATATTCCTCCTGAAATCTCATCAGTTATTTTCTATGGGACTGTTGAATAAAGTTGAACACTGTTATGATGCAGTCCTTTCCAAATGTATGTTTTTTATTTCCTCATGAAAACCAAGCTCCAACGAGCCAGTAATATGTATCGTCCCTTCTAAACATCACACATCTAGTTCTTAAGACAGTTCTGGACATCAACACCTTAGGTTTCTGAATATTGCAGGAAATAGATAATTAGTGAACAAAATCGTCTTTCAAAAAAATAGTGACTAGACTTTCATAACTTTATGAACAGGAGCAATCTAAATTGTGAGGTCCGGTGAATATTGAAATGAATTATATTCCCTCACCTCCACTTTATCCTAATTTTTTTTTTTTTTTAAATAATGCCTTGTTTATTTTCCTGGCTTTGGGTGATTTTTCTGAATAGTCTCATTTTATCCTGGAACTTGGAAACCAACTCTATGAGGAAGACATGGCATGTATTTCAGTATCTGTTCCCCATTATCATGTACTGTTTTGAATTTGCTTATTGATTTATTCAAAAACATGCATTATAATAAGGATAATAATTGTAATAGGTGTAATTTCTGAGTAGCTAAATTGTTCCACTGTGTTTGAAATTAGAGATACAAAAATGAATGATTCACAATTTCTGTCCTTAAGAAACTTAAAGTCTAATGGAGGAGACACCTGCATAAACAATAGTACTACATTGTGTTTAATAAAAGAGAAATAACTGAGAAATATGGGAACACAGAGCAGAGGCATTTAATCCAGCCCCAGAAGCCAGCAAGTTTTTCTAGAGTGGGTAACACTATTTAGTAACTTCCGCAGTGCCAAATTCAAGGTTTTGATATTTGGGCCAACACAGTGATTAAAAGCAGACTTTATGCTCATGGATCTTTCAGACTACTTAGGGAAATAAACTAGTAAGTGAGCAATTAAACCTCAGTTCATAGGTGATATACATCTAGCCCATTAAAGCATACATCAAGCCCAGCTTTAAAGTGGAAGGACAAGAATGGCTTACTAAAGAAGGGAAACCCAAACTCAGGCCCAAAGAATCAGCAGGACTCTATATTGAATTGAGAGGGTGAGCAGAAGAACAAAAAGAAGGAAAGTTCATTGCGAACTCAGGAAGCAAGTGTTGTGAGAGAGCATGGCATTTTCATGGGTCTGCAAAGTGATATTAGAATTCTTCATGGCTGAAGTCTGAAACAAGGCAATCCAGGGCTGGACTGGTAAACTGGTATGGTAGCTGGCAGATTACAAAATGACTTGTACATTAGTTCAAGATATTTGAACTGTGTCCTAAAGACAAAGATAGCAAGAGAAGGGTTTTTAAGAGATGAGTAACATAACCTGTACTTATTAAATTATTTTGACCTGTTGTGGCTAAACCTGAGCTAAAATCTAGACCCCACTTTCTCCCCAAGTTCATGCTTTGGGCTCACTACCACAACTCTGCTCTTCATGCCACCTCCACAGAAGGACTTCTTTGGGGAAAATATATGATGATGAGGGTTTTCTCCCCTCTCCAGCTTTGATAGTTATTTTTCTTATACATTTAAGATGGAGAATTTAGCTCCATTTTAGAACTTATTTTTAGATAATTTCTCTATGACAGTTATCAGACAAGTAGTGGGTAAATAACTTTTCAGAAAATTATTAGAGAGCTGGAAAAACTCTCTCTGAAGATAAGGTTTGGGGTGACATAATTCCCAGGTTGCTAACTGTATGAGCAAGTTGAACATTATGAGTGATTGCTGTAGAAAGGATACAATAAAGATGCCCAGTGTTAGCCGTGTTTCTAGCTTCTATAAACTTGATGTTTTAACATCTGCCCTATATGCATATGCCAGATACTCCTTGTTCTGGATAACCCAATAATACACCTGAGTCACCTCACCTTAGCCTCCAGCCTCCCTCATCACCCCCCCTCCTCAGGAGTCTTCCTCCTCCTCCTGGGAATGCACTTTTCAAATATAAACCAACCGATCCAGAGTCTGCACCCCCCATTATCTCTGTCATCAGGCTCTCGCAATCCAGACCACTACACACCTGCCCTGATCACCCGGGGTACAAGTGCCAGAAAACTAGGGAGATTCCCTACACCTCGGAGGTTGCTAAAATTATTCAAACTAGCAAATTCTAAGTCTGCTCACCCTGCTTCACCCCTTCCTTCCCATGGAAATCATAATAAAGGCTTTTGCCCACAGTTCCTCCCTCCCCTTCCACTTTGTGACTGATCCTAATCGTTTCCTGTGTGGCCCCGCAAGGCATGATGTGTACTCTCCCTCTCTTGAGAGCTATGAGTATAATAAACTATCTTTTCAATAGCAGTCATCTCCTGATCTATTGGCCTAACCATACCTAAATAATAATTAAAACATGCTCTCACTATGAAACTGTTAAATGTGTTCAGGGCTTAGCTCGTCAAAGTGCTTTTACACATGGAATCTCCTTTGATCATTTTGCTAATCCTCTGAGTGAAGTGGTTCAGCTGTGACTCCTCCCTGTTTGCAGAGGAAGAAAGACACAAAACCATCAATTTGTCTAGAGTCACGTGCCTATTTGGTGGCGGAGCCAGAACTGGAAACCAGATGCCCCGATTTCATACAAAGGCTCTGCGTACTGTGCCAGGCCTAGCTATCTCCCGAGGAGACAGAACAAACAGGGATTTTTGTACTATCGGCCCTTGAAAATGGGAGCAAATTGGAGTGTGGGGACATCTGAAATAGTGGCAGGTCTAATTAATCAAAATATGGCCCAAATGTAATAAATCAAATTAATTGGATAACAAATGTTTCTAAGTACAGTAAATCTTCAGGATCATATTAGTGAATGAAAATGATTCATAGGTAATTAATATCATCTAGGCATATAAATTCTTGATAAAAAAATCCTTTAAAATGCTTGTTCTCTGAAATAGTTAAATTCTTCCAGTGCAATGCCATTAATTTGATTCATTTTGTGAGTAGAACTTTTATTGTTGTATAATACAAAGGTGTACAAATCATAGGAATGAATTTATCGCTAACCATAAATTAATGAAGATGGACAGGACATTAGACATGATCAAATCCAACTTCTTCTCATTTTTACATAAAAAAGAGCATCCAATTTTTCTGAAATTCTATGTGCCTGTTGTTGATGAATTTAGCCAATATGTGCTGAATGCCCTCTCTTTGTTAGAATTACACTTCTCTACCCTTTGCCATGAGAGTCTGTGATACCAGCCACTGCAGTGGACAGAGTGTAGGACCTTGCTCCACTCATGCTGAGTTTTCCCATCTGACTTTCATTGACCAAAGTAATGTGGGCGGAAGTGTCAGTCTGTCTATTCTGGGCTGAAATCTCAACATGCATCACGTGTTTTTGCTCACCCTCTTCCACTCCTGTCACTCACCAAGAGAACACATCCAGCGTAGCCACTGGCCCAAAAAGAATGGTGAGACCTGTGGAAGAGATCTGAACCCAACCTCCAGTCTGGAGCCAAGCCTAATGGAGGTCCAGCCAACCAGCCTACCTAAGAATGAGAAAAAAATAAATACTTGTTGGCATAAGCTACTCAATTTTGGGGTGTTTTCCTGAAAGGCATTATTTCAACATTAGCTGACTCACACACTAGGCCATCTATTTCTTGCCTTCCATTCCAAGATTCTTTTGATTGCAAACATGTTCATCTTTATGAACTGTGTTTCATGCTATATAATGTTTTCCAAAGAGCCGTGCCATCCCTAGAAAATGTAATCTCATTTAGTTTATTTTGGGGTTCTTGACTTACTATCCAGGCAAATAAAACCTGCCAAGCACAAAGTCTACTGGAAATAACCAAGAATTCTATGTTGAACTAAAAATAATCTTTTCTGTATCATTTTAGGCAAGAGCAGCCTGTTTATAAGCTGAGTAGCTCACTTGTCTACTTTGACTTACTTGAGACTTGAGATCTATGCCAGGCAACAAACCTTCTCCAAATTGGTTTTTTTTTTTTTTTTTTTTTGAGACAGAGTCTTGCTCTATAACCCAGGCTATAGTGCCGTTGTGTCATCATAGCTCACTACAACCTCAAAGTCCCGGGCTCCAGTGATTCTCCTGCCTCAGCCTCCTGAGTAGCTGGGACTTTAGGCATGTACTACCACACCCAGCTAATTTTAAATTTTTTTATAGAGATGGGGTCTCTCTGCATTGCGCAGGCTGGTCTTGAACTCCTGGCCTCAAGTGATCCACCTACCTCAGCCTCCCAAAGTGCTAGGATTATAGGCATGAGCCACCACACCCAGTCCCAAATTGCTTTTAAAATAGCCTTTCTGATTTTTTCCCCTATTTTAATCTCCTAATTGTAATCCCCACCCTTAGTACTCTTGAAGAGTCAGTCCCTTTAGAAAAAAATATTGCATGTTAAAACATCCCTGATAAATGTCTGAAATGGTTTAATATGCCCATGTGGACCAATTTGCAAAGCATCTTTTGCACCTCATTAGTAAATAGAGTTGTACAATTTAAAAAGTGATTCCTTGTCTATTATCTCAGCTGAGTTCATCAGGACACATACTGTTGCATCATTTTGAGGAGAGAAAACTAAAACCAGGAGAAATTTATTCAGGTCATGAAGCCAGGAAATGGACTGCTCTAAATCCTATGTACTTTCCCAAATACCTCATCAAAAGTGAGATATTAAGCAAGGAAGCTATGTAGGATAAAGAATATGGGATAGAAAAAGCAGTGTCTTGTTGTTAAGGGTCACTAACATTAAAGAGTCAGCAGTCCCAATTCCCCTCCAGTGGCAAGAGGATTCCTTGCTCCTCACCATTTAGTATTCTTTTTCATGTCAGTAAAAGTCCAGTAAGGATAACAGAATCTACCTCAGGTAGTTAAATTGAAGATTTTTTTTTTAATATTTAGTTAAGAACTGATGTTATCTTAAGTTATATTTTATATTTATTAGCACAGAAGAATCATGATGGCCACATTTCTGTTCAGCTTCCTACTTTGCTTAAAATCAAGACAATAATCATTGAGAAGATACAAGTCTAATAAAATATATAATTTTAATAATTACGAGACTTTCAGTTTTTATCTCCAACGTTAGACTTAGTGTGAAGAAACCCAGCAACTCACTACAGTTTGCTTAAGAATGGAAAGGTTAAAAAATTGTTTTTTTTATGGAAGATGCCATAGTTTTCCATATGGAGTAGACAGGAGACACAAAATATTTTTGCATGCAGTTTTTCACTTTGATAACCTTTGTTTTCCCAAAGTATGGATCTAGTGCATTGAACCCAATAGGTAGGGAACTGAGGAAATTAATATGGAGAACTAGCTTAAGGGTGTTGTAATAGCTAAAAAGGCAAATAGGGGATGATAAAGTCACCAAGAGATTTACAAGAGTAAGATAACACTGCACCTCTAGGACCAGTGGGACAATGTAAGGAGGAGGGTTACCAGAGGTCAGAAGCTGAAGCCATCTGCAAGAGGTGGAAGCTAGGAAGGAGGCATTGCCCTGAGAAAGCAGGGCCCAGAAAGGAGATACAACTCTCTGAGAGGCCACCAGCAACCAAAGGAAGGAAAAAAAACACTTTTGCTTTTCCCCTCTTCCTTTTCTACAATTTCCCACCAGTGCTACCTGGGGCCAAAGCTAACCAGAAGCAAGTGACAAGAGAGTCTGAGAAATAGAATTTGCAAGGGTCTGTGCTCTGCCATGCAGAGAGCAAAGTAGAGCAGGATAAGATCAGGAATCCACAATCTGAGACTATGTAGGCAAACAACAGACACAGACACCTCCTAGATTGCAAACATCTCAGACGTGCGTGTTTTAAAGGAGCAAGTTTCTTAACTGAGAGCAATGCCTGGTTTTCATGGGAGTTTGGTTAGCCTGACAACGCAGAAGGAGTGAATGTTGAAGGTGAGCTGGGAGTGGAGGTGAAGAAGAGACACTGAAACAGAATGCATAGCCTGTCTAAAGGCAAACTTTGAGTCCATAGGCACTTGCTATTGTTGTTATTTAGCAAGCTCTGTACTCATGTCCTGTACCATTGATTCAAGGTTGTCTCTTGAAAATCCTAATAACCTTTCTCCCCAACCCATTGCCCCCTTCCAGAAAGCATGTGAATGAATGTGTGTGTGTGAATGTGTGTGTATATATGAGTGTACATACGAAATCATTAGAATCAGTGTCTCACACAGTCATGGCAGGGGAGCTTGGCCCAAGTCTCTCTCGGCTGTATCTGATCAATGAAGGAGACACGAGGCCCATGCATTGGTCCTGCATGTCTGGCAGCTCCTCCAAAGCTGGAATCCAGTGTACAAAGAACATGCTAGCCAGGGGCATAGGGATGGAATGGAAAAGTACTTCTGAAAATGTGTCTAATTTCTTTCAGATGTCTCCCATCAGCTGGTTGTTTGCATGCTCTCCTGTTTTCCATTTAGTACCTTTTATACTCACATCTTCAAATACGAGATGAGTGAGAATAGAGTTTTTAAAAAATGAATGTTGTACATCCATATTCATATATACCCATAGGGAATACAGAAACTTATAAACACTCTTATAAAATGCAGCCACATATAAAATATATATACATACATGCTTTAAAGAAAAAATTGATTACTTTTTACTTAATTAACTTTGATTTTTCTGTCTCATCTATTGGTGCCTACAGAAGAAAACAATAATAAATCATTTATAAAAGTGGCCCAATCCTTTCTACTGGGAAATACAGTCAGACAGACTTTCTCATAAATTGTTTAGAATAATGCAAATCTCCAGTGAGTTTTCTCTGATACGTGTGTTTAAAAGAAGAAAATATCAACCACAGGCTTTGAAAGATGATTTTATTGGGTGGTGGGGGATGGAATTCACTGGGGGAGGAAGAAGATGTGTTGGAAAAATCTGTCCATTTTAACAAATAAGGATAAATGGTACTTCCTCATATCCCTGCTAAAGAACACACACCCTGTCTCTTTTGGAAAACTAAACAAAACGCTAGACAAGAGTCTAGAAACCACAAGCAAAAATACTGATGGCTGTAAGTAAATAAATAAATAGATATGTATATGGATAAATACATAAATAAATCCTCTTCCCTCTCTCTGGCCTTTCCAGAAGTTTTTCTCTTATGGGGGTCATAGGTTGTATTAATGGTAGATCTCTCAAACCAAACATTGTGAAACACTCCCTTGCTCATCAGCTGCAAAAGAAACAGCTTTCCAAGCCCCGCCCTTGTGAAATGCCTTCTCTTGGATAAGATTTACCCTGAACTCATTATTTAAACATGAGTTGTTTCTTTTTTCTTCTAAGCAAATCAATTGTTCAAATTAAAAATGCAAGGGAAATACTTAACTTACCTAAGAGAAACAACTATCCTAAAGAATATAAAATATGCTTTAAAAACAAAATACAGATGGCATGCCAGTGCATTGCCATGCATTTGAATTCAGGGCCTAAGGGTCTCTTCCGTACCTTAATTTTACATCATACCAGGCTATATGGTATAGCCTGGTATACAAATATTTTCATCATTACGGTAAAGTTGTTTCTTATGCATTTTTGTTGGATACTCAGGTGTGGCCCATTATATACTCATATTTAAAAAATAATGCGAAAAACATTACATGTCATTAAATATTTTACAAACTTATATTGAAAGCTGAATGTTCTGTAATATTAATATATCTCATTTTATTTCATCAATTACCTAAGGTTGAAAATCTAAATTATTTTCATTTATTACTTCATTGCACACAATGCTGTGATGATGTAAACATCCTAATAGAAAAATCTCAAAATATTATCATGATTAGTTCCTTTAGAAACATCTCTACAAGTACAATTACTGGATCAAAGAATAAGCACATAAGCCTTTCTATACATATTTGCAGCTGACATCTAGAAAGTTCACCAGTATTTATTCTCATTAATGGTAGAAAAGTGCTCATTTACTTACTGTATATTTACTGACTATGAGCATTGTCACTTACCATTTGAATCTTTTTTAATATGCATTTTGATTACTGATAAAATATAACTTTTTCATTTATTTGTAATCTCTATGTGCTGACTTGTGAATTCTTACTCACCTTCACTAACAGTCTCTCCAGAATATATTAATTTATATCATAGGCTCTTTGCTGAGGATTTGGGATGTAGCAGTGAACAAGACAAGCAAGGACCATGTCTACAAGAAGCCTACAGTTTAGTGGGGGAAGAATATAATAAAACATGCCATCCCAAGGGTATTGAAGGGTTCGAAAGGCTGAAATGCTTCAAGGGATCTATTTTGATCTGAAGAGACAGGGAAGAAGGCTCTGCTTATGAAGAATAATCAATTTCTTTTTGTGTGTTTGTTCCTTTGTTACTTTTGATTTTTAAGTGCTGTTCATATATTAAAAAATTATTATTTCCCCAGGGATATATGCAGACAATATTCCAAATTTTCTATTTTTTGTCTTTGAATTCTGTTACTAACTTTTGTTTTGCCAAATGTAGCAATTAACTCTCTTGTAATTTTGCTGTTGGCCATACTCAGAAAGGTCTTCTATATAACAACATTGTAGAAATCCTAACCAACATTTTCTCCAATTGTGTGTATGTTTTTTTTTAATATTTAAGTGTTTATATGGAATGTATTTTATAATATGGAATGGGATAATACTATAATGCTTTCTGGGTTTTTGATTTGTTTTAAAGATTCTTTTTTAACTTTAAATGCTGACAATTGACAATTGAATTATTTTCAATGATCCATTCTTTTTTACTTTTATTCAGTGAGTTAGGTAAATTCATGCTATACTAAATTATTATTATGCTTTCTTCCATTTAAGATAATATTTTTAATTCATGTGTGCCAGGGCCTATTAGTCTTATATATTACTTTTAACATTTATAAGACATGATCTTCCTCCATACTTTCATGTTTCAAAACTGCTTGCATATTCTCAAAGTAGGTTTTTTTGTTTGAATTGCTTACCATTCTATGTCAATTAAGGGAGAACTGACATATTTCCATACGTGTTACCACAGATTGTATTAATTCTGATGAGCTACTTTAGGAAGCTCAGGATTAATTGTTATATTCTACCTCTCTTTCTTCTTATACTACTTCTGGCTCATGTTCATATTACCTAGGATTTCAGAGCTAAAATAAAAAAATATTCAATTATTATATAGTATCCATTTTATTTCTAGAATTAACTTTGCCATATTTATTATACTATTTTATTATCAACTTGCATTTGTTTTATAATGATTCTACATTCATGACTTCTCTATTTTTCCTTATTTCACAGAGTGCTAAAGTATATCTTCCCATAATTCTTTCCGGTAGAGTATGTGCATATTGTGTGATTTGTAAGCTTGAATGCTAAAGAACATCTTGTTTCCCTCAGAGATGAACATCATGGCTAAGCATGGAATGTTTTGGTTACAATCACTTTCCTTCAAAACTTGTGGCCACATATTGCTTAACTTTTGGTATTAGTAGTGCAAGAAAAAATATTTTTACATAATTTATTAATTGCTGATATTATTATTTGCTTTAGTGGCTACTTTTAGCTTAATATAATTTTTTTCATTTTGAAATTTTTAAAAAATGAAAGCTTGCCTTTTAATAGTTTTCTTTTTTTCAATATTTCTTAGTGCATGGTAATTTGCAGACTAGATACAAGAATTTCTTCTACCTAAAAAGACTTGCTTGTGCAATTCTTAAATCATTGCTTCAACTTGTCTGTTTAGGTGCAATCTTTCTGAGATTCTTGTAAATTATAGGAGATCCTGCATCCGCCCCTTATGCGTCTCATCTCTTCTCTAATCATGTTCATGGTTATCATTGGACTGAACTGTAAAATGCTCACTATATATGTTCATTACTTCTTAATTTGGCAAATAAGATTGTATTTATGTGCCTTTTTGTGATCTCAGATTATTCCTTCTTTATGATTGCTTATTCTGCCCTCTTGAATCTTTATACAAACATAAAAATGGTCTAACTTTTTTTCCTTTTCTTGGGAAATACTTGTCAGAGTGATTATTTTTCCAAATCTTTATAGGAGTACCTCCTTGGATTGTAGTACCTTTCTTTTTCTTTTGTTTTCTTTTCTTTCTTTTCTTTTCTATTTTTTTTTAAAATAAAGAATAGAGGTTTAATTGGCTCACAGTGTTGCAGGCTGTATAAGAAGCCTGGTTCCAACATCTGCTTCTATTGAGGGCTTCAGGCTGCTTCCACTCATGGCAGAAAGCAAAGCTGTGAGTGCAGAGATCACATGGTGAGAAAGAAGGCAAGAGAGAGGTGAGGGAGGAGATGTCAGGTTCTTTTTAACAACCAGCTCTCCGGGGACTAATAATAGGGTGAGAACTCACTCATTACCATGAGGAGGGCACCAAGCCATTTATGAGGGATCTGCCACCCCCATGATCCAAACACCTGTCACTAGGCCCCACCTGCAACATTGGGGGTCACACTTTAACATGAGATTTGGAGGATCAAATATCCAAACCATAGTAGTCTCCTTACATTGGACCATTAAGCTCATCAATAAATCCAAAGAGAGGGATTCAGGAAAGGGGTCCACCAGACAGCAGTGTAAGCAGAGAGTTCTCTTTCTTCTCTAAGCATCCCTAGAGCTTGGATTGTAGTACCTTTTCACAGGTTTTCTGAATGTTCTCTATTTTTCTGAGAGGAGTGATTACCTGTTCTAACACAGGCCTGCCACTTTGCCATCTTACTTTTTGCTTCACCCATATACTCTGAGGGTCCATTCTACAGCAGTCACTGTATGCTTGCTGTAACCACAGGATCCGGACAGAAGTTAGCTGCTCAACGGAGTGGATTCCTGAGAAATATGCATTCCAGTCCTGGCTTCTTAGCCAATGCAAACATCAGCTCTTGGCAGAAGAGGCCTTGCTCTGTTGAGTTGGTTTTCTCTCTGTCATCTGCTTGATAGTTATCCCTCTGGGAAGAAGTTCTTCTACAAAAGTAGAACTTTCTCTATTTGCAAACAGCATTTCAAAGGAAGTCTGGTTCTCTATCTAGTTTTCTGCCAGCTGACGGGGATAATCCTGGTATCTGCTTTCTCTTTTCCAAATTAGGGGTGTCAGCGAGGTTTTGGTTTCCCTTAATTACTTCGTAAGTATCCTGTTCTTTAACAAAGAGAAATTTGAGGCACCTTATCAAGCAGAAATTCCTTAACAGTTTTTGCATGTGAATGGCATTATCTTCCAGAGATGATGTAGATTTCCCCCCATTTTTCTCATATTTTAGGTCAATTTCATTGACTTTATAGGAATAATAATTTAATTGCTTTTGTTAAGTTTGCCAGAATACACAGAAGTCTACAATCTACTGATGATAAGAAAACTGAAGTTCTTAAAAAAAGAGAAAATATCAAACTTTTCAATATTTCCAACTAGATGTTGCCCTGAAATAATAGTAATTTATGAGGGTTGACAGTAAGGCCTCATTATTCTTAGCAATGCTTGGATAATAATCACTTTACAGATGAAAGAATAATATGCTCAATCATCCCGTATTTATGAAATAGCTATGATGTGCCTTACTCATGGCAAGTTGTAAGTGGAATCCAAATATGTAAAATACAAAGTCATATTTCTTGCTTGCCATTCATTAATTATATAGTTACAGGAAAGCAATATATTTAATGAAATAATTGGTGGGAAATAGTATATTATTAGATTGTTAAAGTTATTTAGATTCATAAAATGTGTAAGTTAGAATATAATTATTGTAAATGATGAAATTTTGGGGGAAAGTGGGACTTTCCAAAGGATTAGTAAGATATAGATTGGTTAGAATTAAAGGAAAATTCCACTTGGTGGAAAGTGAAATTATGATAATAACTAGTATAACAGCAATCCCTATAACTTACTATTTCCCAAGGTCTTTATTGACATCATTTCATTAATCTTCTCAACCATCCTTTGAGCTAAAAATAGCCCTAACTTACAGGGGAAGAAATTGAGGCTTAGTGAATGATGCACTCTGGATTTGAATTTAGACTGTCTGGATTCCAAAGTATACAATTTTAACTGCTAATTCCATAGGACCAAAGAGTCATTGTTAAGAGTTAATATAGAATGTGTGGGGAGCAGTGATGGGTTCAGTATAAAGACAAAAATAGTAGGTTCCTATGGGAGGATCTTTCAGAACATCATTGCATGAACAGCATTTTGATTTAGGAAGACCTGAATGTCATTCACATGCACAGGAGGTAGTCTGAATGGGTAGCTTACCAAGCATTTTCTGTTATTTATAGAACATAACCCTTTATATCTTACCTCTCAGGAGATTTCTATTGCTTTTTTTGCATGGGGCAACCATAGGGAAGACCTAAAAAACATGAAAAAGCTGACCTTGATGTTGTTTTCTTCTGCAGTGTTATTATGGTGAAGAGGTGACTTGAGTGTCCCTCAGGGCACAACATTGGCCTGGATTTGGAGAACCAGAAATAATGAGGAGCTGTGATTGAGAAAATTCTCCACACATTTGAGCTGAACTTTCTTGACATTTAGTGTCTTTATAAACAGACCAAAGGGAATTGGGAAGGATTTAGTTTTATGGTTCTTACTCCCAGTTTTAGAATTAGCTTAACATTTTATAATTGAGCTTTTGAATGCTACATGGGGGGACTGAGCCATCCCTCTGTTCTCAAGGAGGTTTTAAATTACACCAATTCTGAGTGAAATAGAATTTTTCATGAGTCATTTCTGAGTCTCTTAAGAAATGGCACAAATAAAAATTTGTTCAGATGGATCTGATGATTTTCGTATAATCTTTCTGCACCTTCCTTCTCTCACTGCTAACTTTAATCTGACAGGTTATTATAGTTTTTGTCCCCGATTTATGCTTCCGTGTGTTGACAGGTCCTCCACCCACCACCACAAGCAGTCTGTGTCCACTCATGTGCTTATTTTGGGAAAATATATAAAAAATCTCTGATTTTGCCAGATTTTGTTGTGAAAGATACTCCTAAAACCATCTCTCACACCTAAAGAGATAAAATCTACTGGAAGTTGCTATAAATTTTAAATAATTAATATGTACTGAAATATAAGTAGTGATATTTTCTCTAGTCCTTTTGTTGATATTCTCATGTGAGTTTCCCAAGTTTAGTGCTTATTCAACTTCTGTTCACAGGATACGAGGTAAATTACCCAGATTGTAATACAGGGTAGCTTTTACTTGGCACCAACACTGAGACTGGTAAGATTCTTATTTCTTTCAAGTGTCTTCAAAACTTAGTCTGGTTTTGATATCCCAGGTCAATCTCTATGTCTCTGGGTTTTTGCTACTTCTTTTCTATGATCACAATAATATTTGTGAGTCCTGCTCTATTCCCATAACTCATGAATAAAAAGGCACATTTCTTCCTTCTCTTGGCTTCATACTACGTCATACTGATCTCTAGTTACTTCTCATGCTGGAAGTAACTGTCCCTGATTCCTGAAAATTGTCCTCTCTGCTCTTACTCATTTCTTTCTAGTTGGCTTGACTTTTACCTGCAGTGCAGTTCGGCTATGAAGGCTAACTGGAGAGAAGTTAGCTTTAAAAATCTCTATGCAATCTTGTTGAAGGCCATGTAGCTTAGAGACCAGGTGGCATCTACCTGGAACCCCTTCCAAATGCTATTATCCCTTCCTGGTATTTAAGACTAGATGACTTTCTCTTTTCATTTTAAAGCTCAGATCCTATGGAATCATTAATACTCAATGCTTGTATCCAGTCTCTGGTTGTCTTAACTCTCAGATGTCATCAAAACAGATATCTGCCTTGCTATGAACCTGCGGCTGATCATTCTCTAGAAGATTCATCGTACTGCCTAATATTAAGGCATATGTTCTGGGGACATTTTCTGTGACCTGGTTTTATGAAAACTGATTTTTCCAAATCCTAGTAGTATAGGGCAAGAATAGAAAAACAGGATAAATTTACAATAAAAAGAAACACTTTCAGCTGAGAGCAAAGAGCAAGAGGGTGGCTCTTCTCTTAAACCTTCCTAAAGTCTATCAATGTCACTTTCATCAAATAAACTTTCTTAGTCATCCAAGTTTAATTATTTTCATTTCTTCCTAAGTCCTATAACACTTGCTTTTATCTCTCTTATAGTACTTGTTATATATTTTTTATATTGCCTTTACCCATGTTTCAGTCTTTTCTCCTAGAGTAAAAGTTTCTTAAGGACATAGCTACATCTAATACTCATTCATTCTCTCAAGCTACCAATATCTCCATTCCCTAGACTAAACCACATGATCAAATACTTTAGAAAAACATTCTCAGGAAGGTCCTTAGTTCTTTCTCCACTGGGACCAAGTCAATCATTTTTGTCTCTTCATATGAGTGGGTCTCCTTATCATTCCCAGACAAAATCACTTAATTATTCTGAGGGACTCATTTTGTATCAATAGGTCCCAATATCATGTGGTCCTTTATTGTGCTATACAAAATGTTGACTTATTCCTAACTCAAAACCTTTCCTTTCCAAGAAGTTCCAAGCCTTTCTACTACTCTCTTCCGACTTCCTCTTTCAATAATCCTCTCAATTGTAGTCACTTGGGCTTCAATTTCTCAGGAGATAGGAGCCATTAGGAGTAAGGCTTTTATATGTGATCCACTATTTCCAATCTATATTTCTATCCATTTTCTTGTTTGAATCAAAGAGGCCACGCTATGCTTTTTGTTTTGTTTTGTTTTACAGAGCTTCTCTCTGTGTGGCTTTGATCATAGTTCTTTAAATTTTCTTTCATATATTTTCTACCAAATACCCCATTTTTCTCATTAATTTCTCCTTCTCCATGGATATCATTAATATTGTCTGACAATGTGTTTAAGACACTCACAGCTCAATGAGACCATCTCCTTCAACCCACTCCCCACTTAAACTGCAGTCTATTTTCCTTCAGTGATAAAGAGGGGATTATAATTTCATCCCATTCTCTTACTTACCTCCAAGTCTATACATTAACTCTCTATGCCTACAGTCTAACTGAAACTGCTCTAACGTAAGGTCACCAAAGACCTGCTACCTGTCAAATCTCGTGACTTCCTTTCCAAGCCCCTTCTTTCTAGACTTGTAGGAACTTTGAGAATTAGCCTCTTGCCCTTCCACATTTTGAAATTTTTCTTTCCATGAGGCTTTATGAAATCACTCACCCATTGTATCTTTCTATTCTTTGATTACTTTCTTTCCCTCTTTTATTGATTATTGCATCAATATTAATGTTTTCTAGGGTTCTATCTTCATCCATCTTCAATGACATTAATGATAGCTGAGATCTCTGAGTTCTACTCTATCTCAGTGCCTGTTCTATGCCTTGTGAAAGAATTATATCACAGGTAGCCAGTATAATAAACCACTGAAGTGGGTAATTCTCTCTCATGCTTCTTTATGAAAGTGAAGCCTGAAGTTTAGGGAGGTAGGTAACTTGACCACTAATAAGTAGCAGAACTGGTATTAGTGTCTAAGTATGCTGATTCTCTGGCCAGTTCAAAAGCTTTTTATGGATAATTTTATTCACATCAATGATACTAATTATTACCTTTATACTTCTGATTCTAAGATCTATATATCCAAACTTGACCTTGTCTATACCCTCACTTCTATTTTTCTACGTGCCCTATAGATCTTGGGTCCCACCCATTTTCTAAGTCATCTTTGGCTGCACAGGGCTCTGGCTGAATCATGTTGGTAACCTAATAGTCATGATTCCTTCCCTTGATCCTGCTTTACTCTGTGCCATAGAATGCCCTGTATGTGGCCCACAAGGTAAACTCTCAGACCTAAACTACTCCTCATTTTTTAAGGTCTAACTCTAATAATTTTTTTTCCTTCTAGCCTTTCCCTGACTTTCACATGCAAAATTAATTTCTCCCACACCTGTGTGCCATAAAAAATTTACTGAACACAGCTCCATTATAATACTTAACACATACCACTGTAGTTTGTTTGCTTGCCACATAATATCCTTCTCAATAAATATATGATAAAATATATTACTTTATAATTGCCTTTCTACATATGGTAGAAGTCAATATATCTTGCACATAGTATGACCTCTGTATCATTTCTTGAATAAGAGAAATGAATGAATGTTTCTCCAAAATTACATTTTAAAAGTAATAATTTTAGAATTGCCATGTGATCTTTGTGCATTTCAAGCTGTTGTCTATAGCTAAATTGAGGCCTCTAGGACATACTGCTATGATGTCTGAATTCTGCCCCCACACTATTTCTGCCTGGTCAGAAGTCATTCACTGAAGATAAGCACAAACATTATCTAAATGACAAGGAAGATGTTGAATAAGTGTATGCTGTAAATAAATTATTAAATCAATAAATATTCTTTCTAAAACCTTTCTCTTCCATTTCTGCATATCTAATTCCTACCTAGCTTGTAAAAAAACTCAGTTTAAAAGTCATCTCTTCCAGGAATCTTTCCAAAAACATGCAGTTGTAAAACATCTTGTTTTGCAAACTACTCAAGCTCTGTGTCTATATCTCTCCCATAGTGCACATTTTATATCTTGCATCTGATTACCTCTACCAGTCTGTAAGATGCTTGAGGACAAGGATCTCTTCCTTGCTTTTCATTAGTATGCTTTATGCTTAGCACATATTTTCTCGCAGTAGGCACGCAGTAAGAATAATCCACATGTGGCTAGTCATAAACTCCTCTTTAATTAATCTCAAAAATATTTGACAAGCTAAGGCTCATTAAGTCAAGCCAAGAAACATCAATTAATGTCTAACCCCATACATAGGTTCTATGAGTGATATAGAAGAAAAACACATGATCGTGCCTCTTATAGCTTTTTAAAAATAGTTGCAGAGAGACTTTTACAAACGAAACTGGAGAGCTGTATGTAATCAAATGAGTGATTTTTTCCAATTACATCATCATCATTTATATGATGGAAGAAGATTCCTTCTCGAGTTCTTAATTGTGTCCAATGATTCTGAACTTTAACAGCTGGAAGTGAACAGTTTGACTGACAATAGTCAGTGGAAACTCATGCCTGGGAATGAGTTCAAAGCGCTGTGATTACCAAGAGTGGGATTGTCAAAATCAAGTGCAGTCCACGGGGAGAAAGCTCTCATCATGAAGACTATCTGGACAGGGGATGGAGATGAATCAATGCAATTGAAGATTCAAGCTGTGAAACTGGAAGCTATTTGGGTGAGGTTTGATGCTGAAGTCACTATTGAATTTAATGGCTTTGTATTGCTAAGAGTAACCACCAGGCAAGAGTTAGGAACAATTTGTCCCACTCCAGGAAGAGTGCCAATCTAAAGTGCATATGTGTCCAAAATCCATCCACTAACCTCCTCCCTGACTTCAAAAACATTTAGCTCTTGACCCTGGCAGTTTTCTTAAGTGAGCTCTGTTTTAACCAAAAATTCAGAAAGCACTTATTGACCTTTGAGATTTTGGCCAGAGAATTTATGTATTTATTTTTAAAAATAAAAATGTGTGAGTATGCAACTATTTATTTAAAATGTCATTCTGCCACTGATGCAGCCTCATACAGTTTTATTTAAAAGATCTGTGAAAATAAAGAAAGGTTAAAAACTCAAATATGAGTAAAAGTGTTCCCTAAACACTGAAAATTTGTTTCTAAAATCTGGGAAATAATTTTTATTATGAGCCTGATAGACATGAATTATGAGAAATAATGCTTTTCCTTGTGAAAAGATTGGAATTCCTTCTATAAGGAAAAAATTTGCATTCTGGTTTATGCCTGGCTCTTTGACTAACCCCAGGTTTAAAGACACAATCTGTGCAGACCAGAAACAGAATGAGTTCCCTTCAAATGCTTCTACATAGGTGCTGCTTTCAAATATTATCTAGAACCTCACTTGTACCAAATTGAAAATCTTCAGTATTTAGTTATCTGAGCAATTCAAGAGCACCTCAGGTGACATAAGAAAATATATATATATGTTATTACTAGCCCATAGATAAATATGTTCACATTAGAAAAAGCGCTTCCTTTTTAAGACACTTTATTTCCATGTTTTGGAAAGTTATTATAATAATTTTGTTAGGGTAAAGAACATTTTATTGTCATTTACAAGAGAAATTTCCTGATAATAAACAATGCTATGATGTCTGTGTTGTGAGAATGTCCCCAGATGTGTGTGAAACATAGTCTGCATAACTACTCTTCCCAGCTATATCTGACATTTGCAACACAAAGCTCTTGGGTAGTTGTGATTCATTAAAACACAAAAACAGCCAAAACATCTTAATATGCGAGTTGCTAGCAAGATCACTATGATATCACTAAAGTCATCTGTGATTTTCTTCCCAACTCCTTCCTCTGATTTAAGTTGCTATGACATTACTAATAACATCCTAGCACATCATATTTTTAATGCTATATAGCAAATAATTTTCCTATGAAAATGCCAATTTTACAGGTCAAAACCTAAATATCAAAATTTTTATGTGGTTTAATCTAATACAATGGTCATATATTTTAAAAATAGATGGTCGTTTTAAATATTTTTACAGAAATTTTGTTTTGTTTTCATTCTTTCAGATCATTGAATGAATGGTGCATTTAAAATAGTATGCCTGGGTGAACAGAGCTTTCAGGACGGATAGAGTGGTGTACTTTTCCCTATTTCTCTCACTAAGTACAAATACTAATAAAAATATAGATCTTATATATAGAACTGTGAACTAAAATAAAAATCCTAAGCCCCCCATCAACTGAATACTCTCTTGGCCAAGGGGAGCCAAGAAAAACCTTAAAACTGAGTTCCTGGCCATGAAGGGAAGGGAGGACAGACATGCCCCATTATACCTCCTTCCTTTGGGGTTTAGATACAACAATTGACCAGCATTAATGTTAAAAGAGAGATCATAAGGCTGAAAAAACAGACTGTTTTTGACAATAAGATATAGGACCCAAAGCCATGTTGGGTGTAAGTTAAATCACCTGCAGGTCATCAATTTTCTTAACAGATCACTTTAGTCAGTATATTGTGGCTTGTTTCTCATTAACAAACTTCCTCGTTTTAATTTAAAACATTCCAGGCCTTAGACAAACCTTTATTTCTTTAACTAATTACAAATCAAAGAACATTTGAACTCACCTAAACTTATAAAGCCCCACTTTGAGATGTCTCTCCTTTTTAGGCCAAACCAATGTACACTTTCCTATCTCCCTAAAATGTATGAAGCTGTAACTCAACTGCCTTTGGACACTTTTCTGAAGATTTCTTGGGCATGGTTCCCTGGACCATAATCACAGATGTTCACATACTCAGCTCAGAATAAAGCTCTGTATCCATGGATGCCAACAAGCTCTGTTGCTGTCTAGGTAGCCCTGTTCAGCTGCCACTACTGTTGCTACCACAAGACCCAGGCAGAGAATATGTCCACAGCTTTCGGTACCCTCTGCTGCCCCTAGACAGCACTGTCCAGCCACGCTGCCACCATTGCTGCCACCACCCTGCCCCCGCTGCTACCCCTGGAACGCACCATTGCCAGCTCGGTAGCACCACCCGGCCATGTCTGCTGCAGCCACCACCAGGAGATCACGGCAGAGCAAACCCCCATGGCCTCCCACCTCTGCAGAGAGGGACTCCCCCTGCCCCCTCCTCCCTGCCCAAGCTTTCAGCAACAGCCTTCCACACGGATGTCCCCTAGCACTTGCTCGAAACTCTGTGACAGTAGAAACTATCTCTCATTCATCTAACTACCAATATTGTGTACAAGTTTTACTGTGCCTTGACACCAAATTCTAAACTTTAGATTTCTGAAATCTATTTATACTCGCTAATATTTTGTTTGTTGCTGTTACTGCTTGTGTGACTTAATAAAATTAAGAAAATGATTGATAGAATTTGACCTAGTGCAAATTATTAAATTAACAACATAACATGATATTAACAGTATAAATAGTGTATCACTTCAATTATCCAAGAACACTTTATGAAAATGCTTTGCAAGTCACATGTTGTGACACATCATGTTCCAGTTGCTTCTGAATAGAATTTGATGATGACATTTTAAGAAGTTGGGTTTTTTTTGTTTGCTTCTTGACTTCTTTATACCCATCTCATGTTGTTCTGTGTTATTTGTAATTGAAAATTTATATTGAAACTCAAATACATTGAGGGGGTTTTTTGATCTGCAACGTCTCAAGATTTCAGATTTTCAATGCAGAACTTCACTACCTAGATTTTTATAGGAACAATGTATGAAAATATAGGAAAATTCTGTTTTATAAAATATATATATTTTTTGAGAAATGTTGGACATTTGTGACTTAAGAAATGGATTTTTAATCCCATATTCCGCTGTATCTTTTTCATCTTCCCTTTTCCTTTCTCCTCTGCCTCCTCTCATCTTCACCCCCCTGCTTTATCTTTTTGAGTACTGCTGATCTAGTCCAACTTAGATATCTTGCTTAGAAAGTATATTTTAGAAGTTAAAATCAGCATGAATAGTTCAGTTTCTGTCACTACCAAGAACTCAATGAACTTGACAATACCCTCCATATCTCACTATCAAGTATTCTGTAATCATCTGATCTTTGTTCAAGCATTCCTTGCTTCATTTCAAGTGTCAGCATCATTAATCAATCCAATTATTCTGATACTGCTTCAAGGAGGAAGTTGTAGCTTTTCATAAATATAGCTTCTTTGATGTGACCTGGCATGGAGTAAGTATTTCAGTCATAAAGAATGTCCACCTAAATACGGTGGGAATATTTCACTGGACAGATACTGGGTTAGTTTACCCAAAGGAAAAATTGAAAAGTAGGTAGCCCAGAAAAAGTACTTGAAGAAGTAGCTATGAATTTTGATGTGGTTCCTAAATCCTCATGGCAGAATTGTGACTATCTAGAATTTGTCTTCTCCCTGCTACCCACCCTACCCACCCCACCACCAAATCAGTCATATTCTCTGGTCTGCTGCACTATCTAATATATGTCCCTCACATAAGTAGTAAACTCAAAGATGAAACTCTATTTTAAGGAGGCAAAAGATTTAAAGTATACTGGTGTAATAATGGTTCTCCATGAGTTTTCTGCATGTATTGTGTTTAAAATAATGAATTATTAATTAATATTGCCTATAATGAACAGTAATGATAAACATGTTTTATCCTAATGAATATGGTATCATTTTATTATAATAGAGCATTATCATTTCTGCAGCAATATTATTTCACCATAGACTTCACTACTGATGATAATAACATGATTCTCTGTCAAAAGTCAAACCTACTCTTCATATTACATGTAAAATAAAGGCTGGGAGTTATTTTATCCTCTGTCAAAATAATAACAACTGAGCCATATAGAAACAACTGTTTCATAAGGTGATCAATTGTACTGTTTATCCATCGTCTGACATCATACTGCAATGAATTCGCTCATGAATGACAATAGATTTATCATATATCCTTTATAGTCATGTTCACTGCCCAGTGTCATTTCACTCTATATTAATTCATGATACTTTAATAATCACTAAGTATAGCTTCATGAGGCTGGAAGAATAAGGTATTATCTGATTCTCATGACATCACAATAAGGAAAACTAAATAATAGGTCCAGTGGCAAGTCCTGTGTTATCCAGTATATTAATTTTTTATTTAAGGGAGGGGCCATTTTCCTAAGCTCAGGAGAACTCAAGAAGCACAATATAAGAATCTCAACTAATATAATAATTCTCCTTTATACTTCATTCTTTTAAATGGCATGAGTAAATAAATGTATATAGTAGAATAAGTCATTTATGACCCCAATATCTGGGGAAACTCACTGTTTAAGTTTTTAGACATAGCCTTCAAGGAGTTCTCCTTTTCCTTTATAGCAGACCAGACAGATGCAAAACTGTGCTATTAGAAAATGGCATAAATGATAACTAGTTTTAGAATTACTCCCTTCATTAGTTATACACTGTGTAAACATGAATTATACCTACTAAGTGATGCTGGTATAAAGTAAGATCCCAGACTTCAAGAAGCTTATAACTGATGTTGAGGAATAAGACCAACACAGATGCAAGAATATAACATTCATGAGAGCAAAGATTTTGTTTATCGTTCACTATTATATCCCCCCTATCATTCATTCAGAATGACTAACGGTGGGAACTCAATAGATATGGAGAATAGATGAATGGGTGAAAGGGTAGCTTAAATATAGTAAAACACAAACAACTGAAGAGGGTGACGTGATTTGGGTTTATTTGGGGCAGTCAGAGAAGCCTTACTGAGGAGGTGACTTGGGCATTGAAAGATGGATGGATTCAGAGAGGAGAAAGGAAGGCAGAGTTCTCCAGAAGGGCAACAAGAGGAAAGGCACACAGGTGGGAACACACAAATCTGCCGGGAGTATCCCTGCAGCATATGAGTTGGAGAACAATATGCATGTCCCATGCAACAAACATTGCCTTGTACTCAACTGTACAGTCCCTAAAGCTTGACAAGGAGAGTGTCCTAACTTCAGGAATGTGAAAGCCAGTTTATATTTGTAATCAGCTTGCTGATCCTAAAAGAAAGTGTTTTGAATTATCATATTCAGAATAAGTTTGAGGGAGAAAAACCTGAAAACAGGAAAGATTGGCAATAGGAATAGTCTGACCATGAAATGAAAGTGACCAAAGCAAGGAGTGGCAGTGATAAAGAGAATACAGGCATGTAAATGAGCAAAATCACACTAGAATGGGCATTGTACAAAAAACGAGAGATACTCCAGGCCCTGAGACAGCAGGGAATGAATTATGGAGAGGGCTGAACCAACATGTGTTACGTACTAGGAGAAGCTATGGCAGCAGCACAGAGCTAAGAGCAAGAACGTGCTAGTCCTGGCTCCACTCTGTACTAACTGTACAACGCTGTGAGTTGATGTAACTTCTCTGATCATCAGTGTTCTCATATCTATAATTAGAACACTAAAACTTCCCCATAAATTTGTAGAAGGATCAAACGAACTAAAGCTTATAAAGGACTAGCGCATAGTAATCACTTCATAAAGGCCGGTAACTTTGATCAGCACTTTACATTTGGTAAATCAACAAATTACTTCAGTCCCTTTAAAAATTTTATGATGTAATATTTGATACATGACAGATTATATGTGTTCTGTATGTCTTATGAAGCAGGATAATAAACCATGCACTTGTGAATTGACTGTCTAATGTCAAAATGAAAACAGAACCCAATGCCTCTGAAGCCCCCTGTGAGTTTCTCACAGTCACGGACATAATAGTTATGTTAATTTTTAAATAAATTGTCGAGTCATAATTTATGTAGAATAAAATGTAGCCATCTTAAGGGTGTAGTTCCATGACTTTTGAAAAATATATATACCACTCCAATGCCAAATGAGACAAGAGTGTAACTGCCACCCTAACAAAGATATGAATTAATTCTATCACCCTAAGAGGTTTGCTTATACCCCTTTATAGTCATCCAAGCCACCCCAATTTGTCCCAGGCAACAACTTGACCTACTTTCATACATTCTTGTTACCCATTTTAGAACTTCATGCAAATGGAATCATTTGTTGTGCCTCATTTCTTTCACTCAACACAATGTTTACATGCATCCATGTTATGTGTTAACAGTTTGTTCATTTTTATTACTGACTAGACTATGCCATGTAGAATATACCACAAGAGATGACGTTTAGTTTGCTTCTAGTTTGGGCTATTATAAATAAATGTATTATGAACATTCACATACAAGATATTTTGTAGGTATGTTTTCATTTCAGGTAAACATCTGGGAGTGAAAGTTCTAGGGATAGAGTAGATACATGTTTAACTATGTAAGAAACTGCCAAATTATTTTCCAAAGTTTTTGTTGTGTTTTATTGGGTGGTGGTGGTGTTGTCTGTATGGTTTTTGGCTTTGCTTTTTTTTTTTTTACCATTTCACTCCCACCTGAAATACATGAGAGGTCTAGTAACTTCATACCCTTTCCAACATTGGGTATCTTAAGACTTTAATTTTAAACATTCTAATTGGTATAAAAGAGGTATCTTATTGTGGCTTTAATTTTCATTTGCCAATGACCAATTACGTTATGCATCTTTTCCTGTGCTTATTAGCCAGAAGTACATCTTTTCTGAAGCTTCTGTTAACAAAGTCCTTTGTTAATTTATTTTTTAAAAGTCTCTTTGTTTTCTTACAATTGAGTTGTAAGAGTTATTTATAAAATCTGAATGCAAGTCCTTTGTCAGATATACGCATGGCAAATAATTTCTCCTGGACTGTGACTTGTCTTTTTGTTTTCTTAACAGTGTCTTTTAAAAGCAGAGTTTTAATTTTTTTATGAAGTATCATTTATTAATTGTCTTTTCTTTCTGGTTTGTGCTTTTTGTGACTTAAGAAATCTTTGCTTATCTCACAATGGTCAAGATTTTCCCATTTTTCCCTCTTAGAAGTGTAATTATTTAATCAAACATCTAGTGAGGCAGGCATCATTATCTCTATTTCAGAATTACTGAAAAAGACATTGAGGCAAAGGTGATGAACATGCACATTCAAGCCAGACGAGCCTGTCCAGCTCCCTAATGCTTTACAGGTAGAGTAGAGAACAGTGGCAGCAAAAGGGGACTCCGAACTGGAATTCTGGAAATCTAATGCCAGATCTTCTGTATCTGGGTTGTGTGACTTTGTATAAGTAACTTCACCAACTGGGGGCTTGGTTTCCCGCTTGTTAAATGAGGGCTTAGAATGGAAAGCCACTATGTTTTTTGCAGCTCCAATTTTATAAATGAGCAAAGCCCAGTCTCCTTTAATGTGGGCTCTCGTTGGCCAATTGCAGCTACCTCTGGAAGCTTCTTACATGTATTGTAAATGACGTGTAAACTCCTTCAGCCCATGCAGAGGGAGGCAGGCGTTGCTGTGCCATTTCACCCGGGTGTGCTGGCTGAATTCCAATCCGTGTAATTACATTCTGCAGGCCCCCATCTCCCCTGGGGTTTTAGTTGGGATGGAGTGCTCTGGGTTCCTGCACCACAGCCTGCCCTGCCTTTCTCAGCCACTGGGATCTATCGCTCTGTGTCACAAAACCACCACCAGGTCAGCCCTGAAAGTGGTCTCTGTATGCAGTCCCAGCACAGGGATTTCAGGATGCTTTAATTGAGGCAGCTTTGAAACCCAAGTCTTTCTGTTAATGGACATATCTCTGGTCACTCCCTCCAAGCACCGAGAAGAAACCCAGGGTCTGGGCAACACCAAGAACAGTGATGTAGATGAGGACACAATTTGGAAGGAAAATTACATTTTTTTATTTTTATTTTTAAAGGGAATGAAAAACTATGGTTCTAGACAGAAAGCAAATGTAAGCCTGTGTTTATTTCCATAGGGCTGCTGCTCCAGACGCAACCTCATTAATTAGATTTTTTGTGTGTGATTTTGTTATCAGATCTTTGTTAATGAGCTTTCACCATCGCGAGTCGCCTGCAGTCTCCCTGAGCTGCTCAAAGTCTACAGATGAGAAAGCAGAGAGAGGTGTCTGCATGGGAGGCACTTACTTGCTATACATACAACCGTACCTGCTTCTCTATTCGACACTTTGAACACTCTGAAAGCCCAATGAGGCAGACAAGCTGGACATCTTTGTCTTACAGAAGACACTGATGTTCCAAGTTGTTAAATGACAGTATCGCTGAATGTTTAGGCTACTGCTATGCAAGTAGTGGTTCACTAATTTCTTACTTACAATCCCTTTCCATCTCAGTGTTTGTTTTTAAAAATCATTCCCATCTCTTTCTGCCTTATGGATAAGCTTATTCAATCAACATCCAGAAAACTATGATGTGTTGATGAAGTTTAATTCAGCAGCCCATGCCCTCACTGTCTCGCCTTCATTCTTCTTACCTGCAACATGAGGAGTTGGACTCCTCTGAGGTACTGTCCTGCTCCATCAGTCTACAGTTTAGGATCCTAACTTCTCTGTGTGCATTGGGCAGTTGTAAATGTGTGTGAAAGAGTGAGTGTGGTTGGCCTTCATGCATTGGAATCGTAGGATTTACTTATGAGAATGAAGTTGCTAGTTCTACAAATTACTTCAGTGGCAAAATAACGAAACAACAGGACTTTTTTTGAAAGAACAAAGCATATTTGCCCTTATCATGACTGCATCTGGCAAAAGTTTCTATAATAATTAAGAATTGCTCTTAAAATGAAGAGCAGAATCACAGTTTATTATCTCTCAGAAATATCCACCCTTTCATCTTTCATAGTGCTGTCTTTGTTTATCTTGTCATCTGTTATATCTATTTTATCTGCTTAAAGATTTGTCTTTCCTTTAAAGTTTTTAAAGGTCCCTGCTGCCATAAAATGGAAGTCACCACTGAAATATGACAGCAATAGCTTAAATGTTCATAAGGCTATTAGCTTTTTGCAGTGAAATCCATCTTGTATCCTTCTGATCCATGGATAAACAGTCTGTACAAAAAAAAAAAAAAACACAATAAAGAAATCGACAGTCTTAGTCTAACTATTACACTAACTAACTTACCCTGAACTACTCATGAATTTTTTTGGGTTATTTCCTAAAATATAAATATCTGTCTCATCTAATTCAAAAGAATATCATACGAAATAAATGGATTCATAATTTATTCATTCAAAAGTATTCACTGAACTCTTATTACACACATGCACGCACACACACACACACACACACACACACACACACACAAACCAAAAGAGAAAAACAGCATTATTATTGGAACTTTTCTGAGTAAGATATTGCTCTTGCTCTCAAATATTGTTATGTTCCAGAGTAGATAAAATGTAGAGATAGAAGTAACAAGAGTTAAATAGTGGAGCAAAATGTATTTAAAGGGATGATGGGATCTCCATGGAAGACTGCATAGGGAAAGCATCATCTGAGCTAGAAGTACAAGGAGGTGTACCGTATCACACCTAGGAATGATTGTGTCAAAACAGTGTTTCGGGAAAACTGTTCTGGAATTCATGTGCTAAAAGGAGTGAAGAAAGGAACAGACTGGCCCAAATGCATTATTTCTGAAAGTACTTTGTGTAACTAAGTGTGCAGTGTCAACAAAACATATAATCATCATCAAAAACTAGGTTAAAGACAAACTTCTTTGGTAACAGACAGGGAGTCAGAAAACTGAGGCTAAAGTTGCAGTTATGAAACTGCTGGTGAGACCATGAGCAAATCGTTCGCCTCTTCTCAGTCTCCTTGGTTGTGGATGAGGTTCTGTGCTCTTCCTCTCCTTTCTTCCCGGGATTATTCAGGGAATTAAATTGCTTTGAAAATTATAGAGGGGAGGGTAAAAAAATTAAAGGATAATGATGATGGCGATGAGTATGATAACATAAGTATTTAGAATATGGGAAAGAAAGAAAACAAGAATTGTTTTGACTACAGTACAGGACTGTGATTTGTCAGAAAATGGTCCAGAAAAACTATAAAGACAATATTTATAAATATTTGGTAGTCTCCTTTTCATTCTAGATAACCTTGATTTTCCCAATACTCTTTTCTATACATGCACACACACAATTACTCTTATTTAATCCGTTTTCTCTGTCTCAGTCAAGCCTTTCCTACAGAAGAAAATTTAAAAACTCAATCCTAACAAAGTGTGAATGGGCCACATGTAAATAATGTGGAACTCCCCTTGAGGACATTTTCATTTCAATACCGGCAATCCCCAAAGGCATATACATCCAGACTTGATGTTACGCTTTTTTTTCCTTTCCTCAAACATTGTGAAGCTGATGGTAGATAGCTGACGGCAGAGAGCCCTCCGCAAGACTTTGAATATTCCTCTTCAGCTTTGCCTTAGCTCAGAGGCCTTTGCTCACCATCCTCCAAGGGCCATGGCTCAAAATAATAAACATAGGCACTTAAGAACCACTTGAATTTCCATGGTAAAGGGAAAGTTATTATATTAGTTTCCTAGGCCTACAGTAAAAAATTACAAAAAGCTCAGTGGCTTAAAACAACAGAAACATTTATTCCTTCATAGTCCTGGAGACCAGAAGTTTATTAATAAAATGAAGGCACCATCAGGACCACACTCCTTCAAAGCTTTGGGAGAAAATTCTTCCTTGCCTGGTCCAGTATTTGATGGTTCCAGATGTTCCTTGACATCACTACTATATTTGTTTGCTAGAGTTGCCATAACAAAGTACTACAGAATGGGTGGCTTCAACAACCAAAATATATTTCCTCACTGTTCCGGAGGCTGGGAAGTCCAAAATTAAGTTGTTGGCATGGTTGGTTTTATTTTAAGGGTTCTCTCCTTGGCTCATAGAAGGCTGGCCTGTCCCTCTCTTCTTTCCTCTAGGTTTGTCTGTGTCCTTATCTCCTCTTTTCATAAAGATACCAATCAACCTAGATCAGAACTCATCCTAATGACTTCATTTAACTTCATTTATCTTTATTTAACTTCATTTAACTTTATTTATCCTTACAAAGGCCCTAA
>NW_012142857.1:187120-189610 GCF_000956105.1 Propithecus coquereli | reverse complement strand
CCAGGGGTTTCCAATGTACAGAAAAGTTTTGAGAATAACTGCTCTAGGCTACTTTGTAGAATCTCAGGTTCATTGAGTTTAAGAAATTAACTGTCAGAATTTGATAACAATCTATTTATGACCCAGCAGGATAGGAAATTATGGCCAATCATCTCATCTTGTGGTATCACTGCCTATTTCTAGATTGAGTGGATCATCACCCAGGTTAAATGCCCTAGAAAGTATTCCCAAACTAACACCTCCAAGAAAAGGTCAGGTCACTGAAAAACCTTCCCTTAGCATTTCATTGATTTTCTTTCTAGACTCTCTTCCCAAATGCAAATCTTACTGTGAAGGTAAATATCTTTATTGCTATAGTATAAATAAGAATGCCCAATCACTTTCCTCTGATTCACCAGAGTAATTACTCTGAACCTGCTTCTCATGGTGCTGAGTAAAACTGTGTTTGAATAAATCTCCAGGTTAGAGACGAGGAGGACATGGTCACCCAGCACAGCCAGAGAAAGGGAGCTGGGATAACTGAAGGGTGGGGCTCTTTGCTAGCCATCCTTTGAAATGATTAGCTGGCTATGGCTTCACCATCTTGGGAATTGTAGTTGACTTCTAAGGGATTCCGGTAATGGGCAGTAGGGAGCAAAGGGCTGACAGGAGGATATCTGAGCTTTAGAATCAAGAAAATAAAAATGAATGTGAAACCTGGTGGGTTTTGGAATAGAGTCTGGACTACAGGAGGGGTTTCATTAAATGCATAAATGAAAGGGATAATGATATTCCAAGCTAAGATTGGGAAGAAACAGAAAGAGAAGAGGATGGTGAAAAATAAATAGCAAAACAATCAAATTGAGAAAGCTTGAGTAGAGGAGCCAAAGAAAAAGTATTAATAAAATCAAGGTTGGCTCCCCAGATATATGTATGTATACAAAAATGGGTTTAGGGAAAAGTAACTGTTGTTTTTCTCCATGTCACCCTCCACATCATTGAATCACCATGTTCCATTGAATTTGTTCTCTACATGCTTTTGAATTCTCCCTCTGGAATATTCCATCTCCACTGACGCTATTTAAATTTTCTTTTGCAGGCTGGTCTCACCACTCTACTCCCCACATAGCAGCCAGAGTGGCATATCTGCAATTCACAACCATTTAAAAACCAACAATTAGACAGAGTCCAAGTCCTCCACAGCCCTAGAGACTTTAATCTTACCTATTTCTCCAGATTTTTGTGCATCAACACCAAATTTTATGTTTGTGTTTCATCCGTGTTACACCTCTGTCCATTCTTCAAAAACATCATTCTCCTTTCCAGGATAGAGGCTGTATCTTAATTATAACTCTCTGTCTACATCTTAATTATAACTCGCCTGTCATACATCCTATTGCCTATTGAATTCCTCCTCCCTCTCTTCTAATAATATTATCATAATATTATAAGCTGTGTAAGAGCTCCAGCTCTGAATTCAATCTGCATGGGCTTAATGACATGCTCTAAAACCTTGGGCAAGTTGAATTATCTAAGCCTAAGTTTCCTCATGTCAAAATTAAGATAATAGGGACAAGTATCAGTACTTGTTATTAACTAGTGTTATTGGTACATTGAATCACTGTAAAGATTAACTGAACTAAATTATGAACATGCCAATAGTATAGTGTCTCAGACATAATGAGCCCTTAACAAATGTTAGCTACCTGTGCTATTAGTCCAACAATCACTTCTTTAAGAAAATTTCGACAGACTTCCAGACTTTTTAATATATTATTTGCTATATACTTTTACGGCACTGTGTTTAGTTCATTTATGTCTACCAAAACAAATCTAAATTAGTAATATACGATCAATTGTTTAATGCCTGTCTCTATTGTTAGCATACAAGCTACATGAGGGCACAGACCTTATCTGTACTAGTCCTCAAGTTAGTTCTCTCACAGCATTTTATACATAGCAGAGACTCATTTGTGAAATAAATGAATGAAAGCTTCCAGTCATTCTGTGAGGTGTTTTTCTAATTTTTCTTTTGTTATTCTGTATAATCCTATGAAATGAGTGTTAATATCGATAAAGAAACTGACAAATTAAAAAACTAAATGACTTGTTCAAAATGAATAATCAGAAATATAAACCTAGCTATTTTATTTCACATTAACCTGAAATTTGTATATACTAGTCAATTTGATGCATTTATTGAGAGTAAGAATACTAATAAAATGTAGTAATTTGAAATAATGCCAATCCTGCCTTTTTGATGTTTAACTGTTTCCATATATTTATGATTTATTCATTCAAAAATACTTATTGACCACCATTTCATATAAGTGGAGTTGTGCTAGCTGGATTTTAGTATTGTAGTAATGGAAAAATTGAGGCAGTTTCTATGCTCAGAGACCTTATAGTCTCATGGAGGAGACAGAAAATAACTAAGTAAATAGGTAAATGAATTGTGCAAGTTCTGTTCCATGCATCCTGGACTCAATAATGAAGACAAGTTCATATACA
>NW_012142857.1:185168-187070 GCF_000956105.1 Propithecus coquereli | reverse complement strand
TATTCTAATAACTATACACTAAAAAAACAAGACTTCCAGGTTTAACAAGGAGAGTAAATTGGAAGAGAAAGAACAAGTAACAAAGGACTCATTAGGAGTCTGTTAAAATAATCCAGTGAAAAGATTTGCAAAGGTCTAAGTTAAGACACAAGGATGGGGATGGGGAAAATGGAAAGATTTAAGGATATTTGAGGGCCAAATTTTAGAATTTGATAATCATATGGATGTGGGGGGTGGAGAAAGTGGGAAGGAAGGTCTCAAGAATAAGCTTGAGTTTCTAGCTTGAGTTTGGCACCTCAAAGATCAATCAATATATTCTTTTTTAGGGCATGGTAACAGTCTTGGTCAATAGGTGATGAGATAATTTTGAATGTTTTTGACTGGAGATGCTTATAATACCTAGAGGTAGAACTTTCTAAAGAATAGGTGGAAAGGATAACAGAAAATTGAAGCAAGACAACTTCTCTTTGGCCATTAAGTTGAGTGCTTCTCAGACACTGTTACTGCTCCTAATACTTAGGACAGTAGAAATGAGACAAAATAGTACTATGTCGCAGCTATGTCTTCTCCAGCCTTCTACTTACTAAAAATAATTGTTGGCCCATTTCACTCCCTGTCGCTTTCCTTTTTCTCTCTTTTATTATCAGGATACAACATAAAGAATTTTACCAGTTGAATAGTCCAAAATGTTTAAGATTGAGAAACACTAGTCTTACCTTCTTGTCTGTAATTATGAGGAAAATGAAGCAGTGTTGCCTTTTACTCACCTACCATGGGACAATATCGAGATGAGGCTTAACTAACTTCTAAGGTTATGGTGATTCTGTAATCACATAATTGTGGAGGTGATTTCACTTTGATTTCAGGTGAGTGAGACTATGCTATTAAAATCTGTTTAATGAAGAGAAGTCAAATCCATGATAAAGTCAGAAACAATGAGTTACCTGATTTGAATAAAATAAATACATTCCTTAAGACAGAAGATAGTTCATCCCTCTACAATTCCCAAAGCAAGTGAGTTTTGGGTTTTTAGAGGATGGAGTTTATAGCTTGGGTCACAGTTTATGAGCCTGATTTGGGTGGTTTTGGTTGTATATGAGTATATCTCAGACATTTATCACATTCAGAATAAGTAGCTTTAAGCACTTTTTTTGAAACAAAATTTCAATTATTTGGTAAAACTCAAAACATTCTTTTTTGTCAGGCATTTTTCCTTAATTATTAAACCCATGTGGATGTTAATGGAAACTTAATCCATGTGTTTCTCATTCACTTACATTCAATTCATCAAGTGCTGTTTTGTAACAGCCTTTGACATTAAAGAAGCTTTCTGGGCCCTTTTTCTTAGAAACAGGAAGTGCTGTTCTGCCAAAAAGTAAATGAACTCTAACTTCCAAAGATTCAAATTCCATTACAAATGCTGAGGCTAAAAAGAAGCACAGGACTTACCTTGACAAAATAGGTCTCCCTACTCTTTATTTCTTCTATTTCAGTTGTGGAAAATTACCTTGTGAACACTCCACTGGGCTTGTTTTCTCTTCTCTGTTCCCAGATAGTTGACTGTCATGTCTTATGAAGGGAAAGCTTTTGTTTCGACTGCGGCTGATGTTCTTGTGCCCACAGACACTTGAGAGGCTATTAGTGAAATTCTTTTCACCCTCAGGAAGAAGCTGCTAACCTGGGAAGAAGAAAGCATGCTTTCTGCTCAAAGCCTACTGTATCCAACCATCAAAGGGTTTCTTTTCCTCTGGGTTGGGCAATCAGCTACATTTGGGAGGAAAATGTGAGCAAAATTAGTATAATTTGTCATTTATTCTCTGAGGATAAAATGTGGGCACTATTTTTTTTCTATTTTTATGTATTTATTTTTCACCCCCAAGAGTGATTACAGTGTGCAGCCAA
>NW_012142857.1:179016-181133 GCF_000956105.1 Propithecus coquereli | reverse complement strand
ATAGAGACTCCTATGTGCCAGAAAATATGTTTATGGGACCGTTTCTCTAGATAAAATGTACCAGGACTCTCTAGGAGTCATATATGAATTGGGAGTCTGAATACTTTATAATTTATGTCATCCATTATCACAGAGTCAGAAAACTGCAATTTGCCTTGGCACACCCTTTTCTTATTTATTTTTATTTTTCCACAGCATTTTAGCAGAGTTTTGTTTTAAATGCTTTTGCTCAAAAGACCAAAAAAAAAAAAAAAAAGGAAGGAAGAAAGACAAAGGAAAATTTTTGTCAGATTTGGCTGATGGTTGGTGTGAGAAATCTGGGAAGAAAAAGAAAAAAAATATGCCTGTACTTTATCAGGAGAGCTAGGGTAAGTGCAGCACCCCAGAGACATAGTGAGGTCATGCCAGCTGGGGGATCAGGGAAACTGGCAGAACTAAGGCTGTGAGTGGGATACGTTCCCCAGATCATCAAGGGCACTGCAGTGAGTAACTAAGATGGCTGTTTTTGTTTCTTAATTGGTAAAGGAAATATGAAAGATTATGGAACTAACCGATCAGCACTCATGCGCACACATGGAAGCAAAACTCAACAGAAATCATGCAGGTGGGAGCGGGGAGGAGAGGGTGGGTCAAATCATACCTAACGGGTACAATTTACACTATCTGGGTGGTGGACACACTTATAACTTTGACTTAAACAGTACAAAAGCAATCCATGTAACCAAAACATTTGTACTCCTATAATATTCTGAAACAAAAAAAATTAAAAAACATTATGAATCAGAATGTTAAAAAATGCCCAAGTGCTCCTTTTATCTCAGACCTAGAATTACTTTCAACCTCTGGGTCTCTGTCATTATTGTTGTGCTTGCCTACTTCATGGTGTGTTTACATCTCCCAGAGAAGTGTACTGGAGAGCTGGAATTATGGCTATTGCATATCTAAAAGCCACATTCAAGATTTAATCAGAGAGAGTGTTCACATAAGCCTGAAGCTGAGAAAGGCACCACTGGAAGATAGCTGAGTGGAAGAGCTGCTCAGAGCAACTCTAACAACCATATTTCAGCCTATTAGGTTTCTGGCTTGGTGTATTTTTATTCTGTACAGTATCATCATTAGGGTGGAAAATAAAGTTGACCAAGATTTCATAGACATTTGAGTATGGACGAATGCATAGGAGCTTGCAGAGAATCTCTAAGGATGTCCTAGACATTTGGGAGTATAAATAAGTACTTTATTATTCTCAATGGACTATGTTAAACTGAAAGGATCATTTTACCACAAAATTGAACTATATGAAAAATTGAGAAAACTATCTCATTTATAATATTAATAGCATCAAAACATAAATAAACCAACAAAATGCTTAAGAGTCAATTTAACCAAGGAAGTGAAAGATCTGTATACCAAAAACAATGAACACTGGTGAAAGAAATTAAAAGATGACACAAATACATGGAAAGATATTTTGTGTTTCTGTATTGAAATGATTAATTTTGAAATGCCCATACTATACAAAACGATCTACAGATTCAATGTAATCCCTATAAAATGTCCAATGTCATTCTTCGTAGAAACAGAAAAAGACTTAAAATCCATATGAAACCACAAAAGACCCTGAATAGCCAAAGCCATCTTGGCCAAAAAGAATAAAGCTGGAGGCATCACTCTACTGGATTTCAAAACATATTACAAAACTATAGTAATCAAAGCAGCATGGTACCGGCAAACAAACAAACACCTTGGTCAGTGGAATAGGACAGAAAGCCCAGAAATAAACCCACACATATGGTCAGCTGATTTTTAACAAAGGTGCCAAAAACACACTATGGGGAAAAAAAACAGTCTCTTCAATAAATGATGTTGGGACATCTGGAGAGCCACATGCAGAAGAATGAAAATGAACCCTTATTTCATCCCTTATTCAAGAATCAAATCAGAATGAATTAAAGACTTAAACATAAGACCCAACACTATAAAATTACTAGAAGACAACATAGGGAAAAAGTTCCACAGCATTGTTGCAGGAAGTGATTTCTTGGGTATCACTTCAAAAGCCCAAGCATAAAACGCAAAAATATATCAGTGGAATTGCATCAACTAAAAGTCTTCTATAC
>NW_012142857.1:175496-178846 GCF_000956105.1 Propithecus coquereli | reverse complement strand
AGATATGTGAAAAAATGGTCAACATCTCTGATCACCAGAGAAATGCCAATTAAAACCACAATGAGATATCACCTTATACCTGTTAGATTTATTATTATTAAAAAGATGTAAAGATGTAGACAAAAGGGAACCCTTAAACACTGTTGGTAGTATTGTAAATTCATATAGCCATTTTGGAAAACAGCATGGAGGTTTCTCAAAAACTAAAAATAAAATTACCATATGATCCAGCAATTCCACTTATACCAAAAGGAATTGAAATCACTACATCGAAGATATGTCTGTATACTGTCTATATGAATTATTCACAATAGCCAAGATATGAAAACAACCAAAATGTCCATCGATGGATGAATGGATTACACAATGGAATAACATTCAGAAAATTTCATCTTGTCATTTGCTCCAACATGGATGAGCCTGGAGGACATTATGTGAAGTGAAAGACGCCAAACACAGAGAGACAAATGCCATATAATGTCACTTATACATGGAATCTAAGGAAATCAAACTCATACAAATAGAGAGTAGAATGGCGGTTACCAGAGGCAGCGGCCCTGGGAAGGTGGACAGGGAAAGGGAAGAAGTTGAAAGACACAGGGCAGAAGACCATGTGATTGATGATGGAGGCGGAGACGAGTCATGCATACACAAGCAGTGGTTGCCGTGGAACGCTGGCAACCACTAGAAGGTGGAAGAGGCAAGAAAGGATTATTCCCTTGAGCTTTCATAGGGAGGATGGCCCTGAGGACACTTTGGTTTTGATTTCTAGCTTCTATAACTGTAAGAATATAAATTTCTGTTACTGTAAGTCACCCCAGTTTATGGTGAGTTGTCACTGCAGCCCTAGAAAACTACTGCACAGGCCAATTGCTAGCACATCTTGGTGTGCCTGGATTAATGTCTCAGACCAAGTGAAAGGTCAAGTAGTTAGCAATGATATTTATGGTGAAGGGGAAGATGAAGATGTAAAAGTTGGGCCTGAGATTTATGAGGATGTTTTATCTATTTCACCTTTGAGATCACATTCTCCATCTGTAGATATTCTGTTCTTTCTAGGCCAAGCTGAATATAACTTACTTCAAGTTAGGTCAAAATCACCTAGTAAAATCTAGCATACTCTTTCTGTATTCTCTCAAAATCACTCCCAGAAGTTTGTTTTATGCATATTATTCTGCCTGATTTATGTGTATTTGCAAAATTATGAGAGTTATCAAGATCTTTGGTAGTGGGAACTCTATTGTTTATTTTAGCACCTTTTGGGATTAGTACAATGCCTGACTCATTGTGCCAATTGTCAGTAGCTGATTAAAGTTTAGTGAATGAATCCATGTTTCACGCTTGTATATTCTTCATTGTATCTCTCTAATATGGTTCTATTCATTTACAATTAAAGTGTGAAACTATGAATAAAATAGGGCATGAGATGCTTGATCAATAGTTTATAAAACTTATCAGCTACCAAATTCAGTTCACCTAAACTCGTTTCAATGAAAAGGACAGGGATTTATGTCCATTTAATTTCACTTTCTTTTTAAGCCTATTCTTGTTCTCTGGGTCCTTGTTTTAATATTTGTATTTAAAATCAGAAATTGATTTTTCCACAGCCATTCTTGATTTTTGCTCTTACTCATTAACGGGGCAGTTTTACACTACTGAGGCAAATAAACCTATTAATAGGGTTATGCCATACAGCTGAGTTAAGATCTGTGGAGAATTTCCAGCTGTTTATTTTTCCATCTCCCAGACAAAGGCAGAAATGGGCTTCCAATGCCTTTTGAGTTATACTTTCCATTTCTACATAGAAAATGGAGTTTGGAAAAAATGACTCCGTGTTTGAGCTGGCGACTGGCTGCTATATAATTATCATTGCTCTTCTTTATTAACCGCTCGCCTTTGCCTTATGTGGTGCTTTGTTGATAGATGTAACCTCAATCTTGTTGCTATGGTGACAGTAACAGTAGCTGAGAAGATTTTGTTTGTGGTAAACAAATTCAGGCATATGCTTGAAGCCTGGTGGAGCAGTTTCCCAGCTTCCCTTACACTGCTGTTCCTGCATAAAATCAAAGAACCCCAACTGACAAGCCTACAGCCTGGATTTGAAATAGAAAAATGGGAAACAGTCCTGAGATTATATCTTTTTTTATGTGTGTGGGAATGGCCCAGTATAGATGTTTATGTTCATGAGTCAAGGCCTCCGCTGCTGGAGGGCGTTCTCTGTGCAACACCATCAGAGGAACGTGAGTAAGAGAAAGCCTCACAGCCCCCAGGGCTCTTGGCATCAGTAGTGAAGCTGGGGTGGCACATTAGCATAATGACAAAGATTGCTTCCCTCTTTTCCTTACCAAATCCTCTCTGCTAGGGCAGCCTGAATTTTTATATGTTGGAGAGATTTTTTTTTTTTCAGAACATGCTTTTGTAAACATTGAAGTCAGACACCTCCAACCCCATTTCTTAAAGTTTTGGATTCTATGAAAGTGAACCACCATTTGAAGGAGAACAGCTGTCTCGAAAATAGATGGAATCGAGGATCAGATGTACTTCCCCCTAGTGAACATATTTGTGGCTGGTCTGGTTTAAGTGGCCCAACACTTCCCTGACTCTCTTTCTCTGTCTTTCTTACCTACCTCCTCAAATGTTTTCTCTCCAAATTGACAATTAATGTTTACAATTAAAACACCAAAAGTGTTTTCCTCCTTCTTCTTCTTTACTCTAAGGCTTTGATGCCTCACTTAAGAATGAAAACTTGAAATGTTTCAAATAATGACAATTTGAAAAGCTACATGATGAAATTGAAATGGTGTGCACAATTATCAGTTATTTATGCCCAACAATGTGCACAAATTAGAGATCATTTCTTGATACAAAAAGATGGAGAAAGAAAGTGGATTGCCTAGCTGCAGGGGAAAATCTTTCAGTAGAAAGCAGAAGGACCACCAGTCTGAAATACCAAGAACCACTTCTTTGGACTTCATCATAGTTCCTGAGAACTAGTAGAACCTTGCTGGTTATTTTCACCACTGGTGAAAGAGCTTTGCTGACCCCTAGCTCCCAGGTACCAAGTGCCTACTCTACAGAAAGGGTGAGCCTTAATATAGCAATGTAGGAAGCCAATTTTCAATCCTCAAACACAATTGAACTTCTTGCTAAGTATTTTCTTGTGTTTTAACCTTTTATTCAGATGTTTGTCTCATAAGCCCACATTGAGAATATGGTGCCGCAGGGTTTGATGTAGCTCATTAATTGATGTCCTCCAATGAGGGGTCTGGGGATGGTGGGGTGAGTAGTTCAGGCCAACATTAAAGTGATTTTTCTGCTAAGCACATTAATTAAGATATCATTGGATGGTG
>NW_012142857.1:165157-171791 GCF_000956105.1 Propithecus coquereli | reverse complement strand
GTGAACACTAAATAACACCAACAACATGTCTGGATAACATCCATTTATGTTGAACTTTGCATTTATAAAGTTTTTGTGGGTTTTTTTTTTCCCACCCATCTACTACAATGACATTTTCTGCAAAGAAGAAGGAGAAATTTGTCCTCCTCAAGAAGTAGACTTATTTCTATAAATTCTTTTCAATTGCTTTCATTCTCAAGGACTTATTATCTCTGTGAAATTCTATAACAATGACAGACTAAACTCAAAGCTTGGGTTTTTTGTCACAGAACAGACTGATAGTCAATTAGCCAGCATTTTGGGGGGTTTACTATGTGTTAGATAAAAGATCCGAAAGAAGGCATAAGACTATGCCCTATTTCGTGGAGGCAAGCCCTATACTGCACAGAAACAACAGGGACCTACGATACGGTGCAAACCTAACTCCAGCAATGATACGTGGACTTCAGCAGAGAGGAAATTTACACTGAATTTGGAAGCTCAAGGGAAGATGTGCAAAGCTGAGCACATTGAAAATGTTCTGAAGAGTATCAAAGTTTAATTCAGCAGAGTGGAAGGCAGGAGAACGTCATTGGGTATGAAACCAAAGGGAAAGAGGATGCAGTTAGGCCCATCAGATAACTAGGTGAATGAGATTGTTCCAACTGGAATAGAGAATTGGTTTGGAGAAATGAAGAAAGATGAGGCAGTAACACATTTTAGGATAGACTATGAGCACCTCTCCTGCCAAGATGAGAAACCTGGACTTGTGAGCACTGAATGTGTCAACAGAGAATGGGGTTTCAGAGCCTGAGCACAGAGCTAGAAATATCTGAATTTGACTCTTGGCAGATAAACTACCACCTGCAGGACTTGGGCAAGTTTCTTGATTTCTCTAAGCCTTCATTTCTTCCAGAGTAAAACTGAATTAATAAAGTCTCGTAGGTCTCTTATGGAAAAAGACTAGAATAGGGGCTGAAAAAAATTTTTTTTTGCTATTTTTTGTTATTAGTTATATTTTTCTTTGTTTTCAGATAGTGGTTGTATTTATATGAGATTGTTTTTCTTTTTAGCTTCTTAGTAATTATCCAAGTCATACATGATATTCCTTAAAACAATACATCCTTTTTGACCTATTCTTTTCACCCTACTAGTTTTTGGAACCAACAAATTTTCCCTGATTATGGGATCATGAGCTCTGAATTTCAATTTATCTCTGCTCAGTAGTTCTTTACATTTCAGGAGTTATAACCCTCTAGCATGGTTTGACCTTGCAGTATTTTTAGAAACTAAAAGCTATAGGATAAAACTTTACAATGAAATATAGAAAAAAACATGCAAAAATTTTGTTTTTATACATAAGGAGAACAGCTGACTCGATGGGTAGAAAAAATCGGCAACTTTAAAAGAGTTTTTCCTTCAACAGAAATATTCCCCTCATTGACCTCCTATGGTGCCTGAAATTCCACCATATGCTCTCCTCCTTAAGGAGCCATGGACCCAGCAGGAGCATATTGATACAATGATGGTTTTCACAGCATTATATTCCTTGGGAGGGGCAACACATTAACCAGTGAACACACCAAAAGGATGCATATCATCTCATCTCATATTGATCACACAGCCGATTACTCTCCTCTCATATCATGGAGATCCTTCAAAAGTGTCTAATGACAAAAGAAGAATAATACTAAATACTTACAGTACTTGCTACATGCCAGGCAGGCAAAATTCTCATGACAGTTTTTAGAGGTGGGTGCTATCAGGGCCCTCATTTTACAGTTGGGGAAACCAAAAACAATGTGAGATGTCTAACTTCCAAATAGTAAGTTACAGGTCCGAAATTTAAACTCAAGACTTTTACCTCCAGGTCTGGGCTTTAACCAGCGTACTAAACTGTTTTGGCATGTACAATGGATACCGATCTCTTTCTCCAAGACTAATAGTGGAAGCTTTTTGGGAGATGTGAAGGAAATATAAGTAGATCCAATGACAAAAAGAATGTTTTCAGAACTACAGTGGAAGGCTTTGGTTCACTATGTGTGTGTTTCTTTCAGGAATGGGAGTTGCCCATGAAGAGGTAACTTCACCTCTGAAAGGCTATGTAAGGCTGGCAAGGCTGCAGCCTGGGTCAGGGGAAATAAAATAAGTTGGCTTCTTACTCCTGGCCTTGTTCCAAATTTTACAGCTCAGTGGCAAAGGGGATTTTTTTGAAATTGTCACACTACACAACCAAGCTCTCTACAGCCCTCTGTATCCAAAATCTTAGCCAGCAATGAAAAGTGTGAAATTCATGTTGTACCACATCTTTTGGGACCTAATTTTATCAACAGAGATACTAATAGAGAAGAGGAAAGTTAAATGTCCCACATGCCAGCTAACAGCCAGCATCAACTTCCAGCCATGTAAGTGAATTATCTTGGATATCTGGACCAGTGCATCTGCCAGATGACTCCAGCCTCAGCTACTGTCTCACTGCAACCAGATGAGAGGCCCTGAGTGAGGACTGTCCAGCTGAGCTGAGTTGGCTCTCCAAACTATAAAGATACTAATAAGTTGTTATTTTAAGCTACTAAGTTTTGGGGTGGCTTGTCACATAGAAATAGATGACTTAGAGCAATAGTGCAACTAAAGGGACAGAGCATAATGTTACCCCAACAGTTCTTAACATCTAAGAACTAAGAAGACAGAATGCTAGGGTATTGATACACCAGTATACAGCATTTATGGAGATTGCACTAGACCATGCCTTCCCCTTCATGGAGCCCTGTAACTTCATTCTAGTGAGGACCACCATGTCCACTTTCTTTAGAAGAAAAAGGACTCAATTCCTACCTGAGATCTTAGGCTTTGTTCTTTTGAATGAATGCAATGCATATTAAGCCTGGAGATCTTCAATATTTATGCCTCACTGTGCTCCAGCGAGCACTTTCTCCTCGGAATCCACCTGACTAGTCATGAAGATCTATCAGGAGATGGGGAGTAACAGACAGGAGAGTGTTTGAAACTCAATCAAGAGGCCATAAATTCCACTTCTATCTTTCATTCTTCAAAAATTGGTCCCCAATTTTCATGAAGAAGTTAAAAAGTCAATACAAAATTGACCAAAAGAATATCCCTTGAGCCAATGAATTAACTAGCAAGCTTACCTATTTCCAACTTCATCTCCTAAATTCCTTTCAAGTCTTCTGCAGGTGTGCTATAAAAATTCAAAGTAGGAATCTCTGAAAGACAGTGCCCAGTGGCTACTGCACTTGGATCTGTGGTTATTATCCATGAAGTTGTACTTCTACTCCCTTTCCATTCTCCTCTGGCTTTGATGTGGCTACTTGCAGCTTGCTATCTGCTTTCTCATCTCCCAGATGCCTTCTGATGATTTCACTTGTTTAGCTCAATTTATATATATTTGATCTTTTCCTTCTTTGATTAAATGTCAGCAGCAATTCAGTTAGTAGCACAAACACATTAGTGCTGTAAGTACGCTAAGGCCAAAAGTACATGTGTTATTTTTTGCCAGCTTCCTAAACTTCTACTCCTAGATATTATTTTGGAGAAGATCATACCATACTTCTAATGCTGCCTTTCTTGTTAAAATAAAGGCAAACATGTAGCCCATGGGCAGCAATAATTAATCCTTTCTGGAACTTGTATTTAATAGAATTCATAGTACCCCTGGAGACCAGATCCCAAGGTAACAGAATAAATCATATCATTTAGATATATAAGGGCCTTTAGAAATTATCTACTTGAGTATATTCCATTTTGAAAAGTCTACTGTGGAGTGGCCCAGTGCTTAGAAATTCCTGAGTGGAGCCTTATTTAGGCATGGCGATTCAAAGTGGAGGCTCTGGGCAGTGACAATCAAAGACATGGGGGAGTGGTTCTGGTGATAGACCAAGCTGGGAAGGGAGACAGTTCAGGAAGGCAGGCAGGTTTTGGTGGGACCCTTTTGTAGCAAACAAAACAGGCTGGAGGGAAGAGGGTGGGATTTAATAGCAGCATAATGGGATAGTTCCTCCTGTCTCATTGCTTGGTGAATATATGAACCTATGCTCATGTCCTTGCAGAGAGATTGTCCTTTTTCTTAAAATCTAATTCTTAAGGAAAGGGAGCAAGGTTTCTCACACACAGCATTATTCGTTGTTTGTGTCCATCCAACAAGAAGAGCACCCACTCCATGCAGCTGAGAGGACACATAGGATGTTTCTGTCTTGGTGTACTCTTGCCTGATTTGATTTCTTAAATGTCTTCATGAGAACTGATTTTCTTCACAAATAAGCTGCTTCAAAAACCAAAATATAATCCAAAAAACAGGAGATAATTTTATAAAATCAATCCAGATCATTAGCTCAAAGGCTAAATCTAGAAATTAGGCCACATAACTGCCAGCAAACCGCTTCTCCCACTGCATATTATAGTGTTTATTCTGTTACCTGAATTCATGTGTGTGCACATGTGTTAATGTGCATATGTATGTTTTGGCCATCATCATGATGTTTGTCTTTCACTCATAAATTTACTTATTTCTTTTATTCATATGTTTAGCAAAGGTGTGGAGAGTACCTACTATGTTCCATACACTATTTTATGCCCTTGGATAAAAAATTGAATGACACAAATCTCATCTGTGCTCATAGCCTGATTAGAGAGACAAAGAAAGCATAAAAATAGAGGGTAGGTGATGGCTGTAAGAGCAGCACAGGCCATGCGATATTGGAGCACATGGGAGGGGATGTCAAATATTCCTGGGAGGGTCAGAAAGCCATCTCAGAGGAGTTGCTGCTGAAGAAAATTTTAAGGAATTTCCCAGGTTGAGAGCCATATTCCGAAAAATTGGTACACTGTAGACAAAGAAATGAAAAGAGTATACAGTGCATTTGGGGTTTAGCAGGACAAGGGGCCAAGTCCTTTGGTGGAGAGGGCGGGCTCCATGTGTGCTGGAACCTTGGTTCTGCCGCTTGCTTGCTGTGAGAACTTGAATAAGCCACTGACCTCTCACTGCCTCACTTTTCTCATTTGGCCATACCATCTGGCAATGATAATAATATCTTCCTCAAAAGCTTGTTCAGCAGATTAATGAAGACAGTTCATGTCAAGTGCTTAGAAAAGTGCATGAGTCCATACACATTAGCTATTTTTATGTCTGAAATTAAGGGTCTGCTTAGAAAAGAGGGAATGAAATTAGTCAGGAATAGAGCATAAACTTTGTAGACCATGGCATGAAGTTTAAATTTTATTTGCATTCAAAAGCATGCCATGAAGAAGATTTTAAGCAGGATGCTGACTTGATAAACATCCATATATAAAAAGATTTCTCAATGCAGGTAGGAAGATCAATTATGAGAGTTCTACACTAATGCAAATGAGATAGGTATTTGAACTAGAGACAAGGGAAGTAAAGTAGGAGCATGAACGGATAGAAAAGATTATAAAGATATAATCTAGAGCTATTGGAGATAATAGTTTGGATAACAAATAGCCTAAAAATAATTGGCATATTTTTGCTTGCATAACTAGGTAGTTAGTAAGGACATTCATTAAAATAGGAAATTCAATAAAAGATAAAGTTGAAAATAATACAATGAGCTGTTTTTTAGACATGATGACCTTGAAGTACTTGTGGGCCATCAAAGCAGACAGCTATAAACAGATTTCAAGGATCTTTCTTCTTCAACATACATGAAATCTTTCTTCTACATGTATCTGGGAATAGAATTAGTAGTCCTAAATTTAAGTACATTTAAGCCATACAAATTTTGAGATAGTAATAATAAAACTAAAATTTACTCAATGCTTACTATATGCTAGAACATTAACTAATCTCTTTGCATGGTTAATCCCACATGTTACACAAAATAACCCCTGAGACAGGTACTATATGGTTCTCATTCCACATATAAGGGAAGTCCCTTTAAAGCCTTAAGTAACTTGCCAAAGGTCTCTGCCTTAGTCTTGTTTTCTGTGGTTTATAACAGACTATCTGAAACTGGGTAAATTAGAAAGAAAAGAAATTTATTTCTCAGATTTATGGAAGTTGAGAAATTCAAGATCGAAGGACTGCATCTGGTAAGAGCCTTCTTGCTGGTGCAGACTCTCTGAAGGGTCCTGAGACAGTACAGGCATCGCACGGTGAGGGGGCTTACTGTGCTAACTTGCTTTCCTTGGGTCCTTGTTCCTCTTCTTCTAAAGCCACTAATTCCCTTCCCATGATAACCCATTAATCCATGAATAAATTAATGCATTCACAAGGGCAGAGCCCTCATGATCCAATCACCTCTTCAAGATCCCACCTCCCAATGCTGCCACATTAGGGATTAAATTTCAACGTAAGTTTTAGAGGGGACATTGAGACAATAGCAGTCACATATCTAACAAACAGGAAACAGGAATGCATCAGTTCCCATTAGATTCCTGTGAGTGACAGATCCTTCAATATACTTCTGGGTTAAATAAGAGAACTTATTTCTTTTCCTTTCAAATAAGTCCAGAGGGACCCAATTTCCTTCTAATTTATTTCTCTGTAACATTCAGCATGTGATTTCCTTCTCAAAATCCATCTTATCTGTATTATAACCATCAGAAAAGATAAAGGAAGGAACTAAAGCATGCCACCTTATTTTAAGGTTATTCCCTAGAATTTGAACAGAATGATTCT
>NW_012142857.1:156629-157382 GCF_000956105.1 Propithecus coquereli | reverse complement strand
TACTGTGATATAATTCACATACCATTAAATCTACCTATTTAGTGGTTTAAGGTATGATTAAGTTTCTTTTTACATTTAAGGGTAAAATTCATAAGATTTTAGTATATTTACAACTATGGGCAACAATCATCACAATTTTAGAATATTTTTATCACGTCAAAAAGAAACCCCATACATACCCTTTAGTTATTACTCCCCTAACCCCTTACACCTCTAAGCCCTAAGTAACCACTAGTTTAGTTTCTGTTTCTATAGGTTTGCCTATTCTTGATATTTAATAAAAATAGAATCATATAAGATATGTAATTTGTTACTGGCTTCTTTCACTTAACATAATGTCAAAATTCATCTGTTTTATAGTATGTGTTAGTATTTCATTACTTTTTATGAATGAATAATATTCAGTTCTATAAGTGTAGCTGATGTTTGAACAATACAGGTTTAAATGGCACAAGACCACTTACACTCAGATGTTCTTCTACCTCTGCCACCCCTGAGACAGCAAAAGCGAACCCTCCTCTTTCTCCTCATCCTCAGCCTACTCCACATGAAGATAAGGAGGATAAAGACTTTTATGATGATCTACTTCCACTTAATAAATAGTAAATATATTTTCTCTTTCTTTTGATTTTTTAACCATTTTCTCCCTTCTAACTTAACTTTATTGTAAAAATACAGTACATAATACATATAAATATGAAATGTGTTATTTTTTTGCTATCAGTAAGGCTTCTGGTCAGCAGGAGGCTATTT
>NW_012142857.1:153714-156579 GCF_000956105.1 Propithecus coquereli | reverse complement strand
GCCTTCTGCTCCAAAGGTGGCTTGCTATTCTTCTTGATCTGGTTCTGTGATTTATTTTTTTCTGAATTCTAGGAATATTTGATTACTACAGTAGGTTCTTTAACCACCTTCTCTTCCAAACCCCAACCTTCACATCTCCCCTTTTTAGTTTAGTGAAGCCTGAAATTTCACCAATAAAAAATTATTGCTTTAGCTTAAGCTCAATAAGACATTTTTGCCTCTGTTATACAAAGTTTTCTAGTAGTAGAAAATCGAAATCTTTCCCCCTATTTACATCTCAAGTCCTAAAGAAGGAACTCAAGTACCTGAAACTTGTGGATAAAAGATACAGAAATGTAAACTGGGTATATTTCTACTTCTCTGCTTCTGTACTTCACCTGATTTTCATATAATAAACCCAAAATTGTTTAAGAGCATCTTCAGCAGATCTTCCTCTGGTCAATTGCTTGGTAAGGAAATGGAATTTTTAAAAAATAGCCTTCCTATTATTTCATCTGTGGCAATAATGGAAATGAAATCTTTGGCTTCAATCTACCCTTACCATTTCTGGATAGGGCTGGTGCTTTTTTGCCCTCTTGTCTTTACTAATGCTATTTCCTACCTGAATGGCCCTAAATGTTCTGTTCTATCTTTCATGTTTCAACTATACTTTTAGTGAAGTAAGCCATGCATAATGTCATATGCATACATCTCCATAAATTGTTACTAAATGAGCATACCTGTGCTATGTAACCAGCTTCCAGGTCAAAAACCAGATCATTAAGGTCCCCTAAAACCTCTCTGTTGCCCTTGTAGGAAGGGGCAAAAAACCCTCCCTCTCTCCACTTATTTTCTGTGTCTGAGGAATGCAAATTAAACTAATGAAAGACATATTAAAAGGATAATTTAAAAAACTGTTTATTTACATGTGCAACATGCATACACATGGGAAAACTCACTGGTGAGTGCTATGGTCTGAATGTTGGTGTTCCCCCAGAATTTATGTGTGAGAACCTAATACCCAATGTAACAGTAGTAAGAGATAGGGCCTTTTGAAATGTGATTAAGTCATTAGGACTCTGCCCTCATAAGTGGGATTAGTACCCTCACAAAAAAGGTTGGAGGGAGCTGCCTTGCCCCTTCTGCCATGTGAGGACACACAGATGGTGCCATCTATGAGGAACAGGCCCTCACCAGAAATCAAATTTGTTGGCACCTTGCTCTTGGACATCACAGCCTCCAGAACTGTCAGCAATAAATTTTTGTTGTTTATAAATCACCCAGTCTAGGGTATTTTGTTATAGCAACTCTAATGGACTAACACAACAGGTGTTCAGACTTTGGGGCTTACATACCACCCTAACAAAGGGTCATGAATTATGAAAAGTGACTAAACAAAGCAAAGGTGGAGTTGGGCTTCTGAAGGTGATAACTTGTGGGAAGGTGATTGGAACATGTATGGAAAATAAGGCTGGCTTAGTACAATTCTTATGCATATAAGTCATTCTCTTCCTTATACAGGAGAGGAGAACATCTTTGCAAATGAAAATTAATGTCACCTTTACAAAGGGAAATGTATGTTCTGCTTTTAGGCAGAAAGGTGAAGGGCAGAGAGTTCTTCCTGTGTTTGCTGTTTATCAGTTACCTTCAGCTCAAAATAATTCTTCTGCTAAAATGGCATATTTTGGGGGTGGCATGTTCTGATCCCCTCTCCCTGTTCCAGTTACTAGCACCCCCTTAACTGCCTCCACCTTGTGCGTAATCACTAGATTGACTTCTATCACCATTGTTTTATTTCAGCTGCTTTTGAAATTTATATTAAACGGAAAGATACAATGTATATGCTTGTGTACCTGGTTTTTTCCTCTCATTATTATGTTTTATTATGTTCATGATGTTCGTCCATGCTGATGGTTATAGTCATAGATCATCCATTCTCATGGCTTTATTATGTGGTTTGTTTTATAAGACTACTACAACCTATTTATCAAGTATACACTTAATGGATATTAGGTGGTTTCCCGTTTTGGAATAGTATAAATGGTGCAACTATGAAGATTATTGCATATTTGGTAAATATGTATGTCTTTTCGTCAGGTATATACCCAAGAGTAAAATTATTGGGTGATAGAGCGTGTGTATAAACAACTTTAGTAGATATTGCCACACAGAAGCATCATATAAGAATGCTCCATACACTCACAAACACTTGATGTTTTCTTCATTCTAAAATGTTATGCATTCTGGTAAGGGTGTAGTGGTATTACAATGTATCCCTTTTTTTTAAAGACTATGAAGTCTTTATTAAGTTATATTTTCTCTTTAACAGTGATTTTTTTTTAAATTTCAAAATGTTAAGGGGGTACAAATGTTTTTGGTACATAGATAGCTTTTATAATGCATAAGTCAGGGCTTAAGTCAGTGCGCTCATTATCTGAATAGTGTTCATTGTACCTGTTAGGTAGGTTTTTACCGTTCCCGCTCCCCTCTTCCCTCCACCCCCATGCTTGATTTCCAATGGCTTTTACTTCTCTCTGTGCCCATGCATGTCCATCGATTAGTCCTCTATTATTAGAGAGTACATGTGGTGTTTGTTTTTCCATTCCTGAGAAACTTCACTTAAGATAATGGTCTTTCAGTTTCAACCAAATTGCTGCAAAAGACATTAACTGATTCCTTTTTATAGATGAGTAGTACTTCATGGTATATTTATATACTGCATTTTGTTAATCCACTCATAAATTGATGGGTGCTTAGGTTGATTTCACATCTTTGCCATTGTGAATTGTTCTGCAATAAATATCTGAGTGCAGGTGTCTTTTTGATAAAATGACTTGTTTTCCTTTGGGTAGATACCCAGTAATGGGATTGCTGGATCGAATGGTA
>NW_012142857.1:135136-140749 GCF_000956105.1 Propithecus coquereli | reverse complement strand
CAAAGCATTTACTTAATTCACAACATTTTCCTGGATACTCTAAATTTTGGGGCACCATAATAATTCTAAGTTTTAAACAAATTACAATTAATTTTGGAAAACAAGATTAACATAGGTAGAAAACAGTGAAGTGTTGAAGAATATAAAATTAAGTGAAAGCAGAGATGACATCTAATATGTTTTTTGGATCTCCCAAGAGACTAGCCCATCACTTAATACATGTGAAAAGTTAAATCAATTATTTGTAAATAAAGTATTTGATAATTTAGGTACCTCTAAATGTAGCTAAATTCAGAGAACTTGTAGATTGATTTTTGAGATAATTTAGGAAAATGTCAATGAGGTTACGGATTTTCAGCTTGCCTTTTCAGGATGGGAAGATTTAGATAAGCATAGTGTTGAAGTAGGCCTTCTAGAGTGTGGGAAAAACAACCAAAGAGATAGAAACAGAAAGTGGTATAGTATATGAGAAAAAGCTGATCTGATTTTTACGTTAATCAACAGGAAAACTGAAGCCAGATTTTCATGCACACTCAAAAGCCAGGAAAAAAATTGGATTGACATAATGAATAATAATTAGCTTTTGCAAGTTCTTAAAGAGGTTGGTTAGATATGAAATGAGTATTTTGTACACAGTGAGAATTATCCCAACCAAGCAGGGCTTTATAATAGGTTTTTAAATCTGGGCCAGGATTTATTTAGCTTGATAATTGGCTGGCAAGAGCATGAGTCTCTCTTTATGAATTATAATGCAGTGGCAACTTGTTAACTTTAGTAGTAAACTTTGACTATCTTTAAATTAGACCTGTGCAAATTGTAGCCATTACCATTGACTAGAATAACCTTTTGTGACCGCTTCCTCCCATTTTTAAGTTAAAACCAAAAGCAATTTTTCTGATTATATTAAAGGTCAACTTAATTTCTAAATTCTTGCAAATATAGCAAATTCTTGCTAATTTCTTGCAATTCCTATCTCCTCCATGTGCATTAGAAAACCAACAGAGAGTTCATAGAGATGGTTATCTTGTTCATGTACAATGAGGTATCTATCAATCTGCTTGTCATTCTTTGGCTTAAATGAAACACATTTTGTTGTTTTGTTCCACTAAAACATAATTATCCTTATAAATTCCCTTCAAGCTATTATTTTCACTTGAAATTGTTACATGAGACCACCTCACCTACACATTGCTTCTACTTCTAGCAAAAAACTAAACTAATTATTTAGTCTATAGATACGGGATATTATAATGCTAACAGTAACCCAAAATATATCTGTATATAATTTGCAGCAAAGGTAAAGAATAGACAATTAATCAAAGGCAAGCTAATAAAGTTGTAGGAGAAAAATACTTAGGAGCTAATTGAAGTTACAAAGAACACAGATCAGCAAAGATTCCTTGTTAAGATGCTACTCTGAAGGTAATGTGTTAGTGGAAAGACCCAGTTGGAATTGAGGGTAGACACAGTCCGGATGAGAATTAGACTCCCAGGAGCAGCAGGTTAGGAGCAGAGACAGTAAATTCCAGTCCATTTAATCAAGAGAACTTCAGGCAGAAATGCAATATAGCATTTTTGATAATTCATTAAGCCACAAATCAATTCCCTCCCATCTCAGTAATCAGAAAACTTTTCTATTACTTATTCCAGAAAACTAAAGTCACCAGGTGATCTGCCTTACCTTCTTAGTAACTCTCGTCCATATAACTCTACAAGCAACTGTTGATTTCTCTCTCTCCGCACACAAACACACACACACACATACACACACACACACACACACACACACACAGAGGAATCATTTTCTCCACTATGAGAAAATTTTAGGTGTGGCTTCTCTTACTCATGGCCAGCACTTCCACCTTTGTTGTTAAATCAGTGTCTTACATGTTTTCTGGTACCTTACTCCAACAGTAATTCTCAACTCCTGTTTAGCTGATGCTCTTACAGTTTAGACTGCTCCAATACTGAAAATTATTTCCCAAGACCAGAGAGTCCCTATAGGCACCTTCCCATCTCTCTGCTTTCCTTTGCAGCTGTACTTTCTGAAAGATTAACTAACATTTCCTGTTTCTAATTCCTCAGCTACTATTCCCTTCTTATCTCCTTAACCTTGTAATCTGATTTTAATTTCCACTGCTCTAGAGACACAGTTCACCAAAGCTGCCAATATCTTCCTAATTGGCCAAGAAGACAATTTCTTATTTACTTGGAACTCTGCTGCATGTGACATTATTGGCTATTTCATCCTCAATTTTTGTGCTTCTCTTAAACTCTATAACTGGTCACTTTGCTCATATTTCTTATTTTCTCTGAGAATCCAGTATCAGTATCCTTTCTAAAATCTTCTTCCAGTAGGCCATGACTTCTGCCCTGTGCTCTTCTCTGTAAGATCTCTTTGAAGAAATCTTACCACTCTTGTATTTTTAATGATTATGTTACTGATAGATATCATACAATCACAAACATTTATAAACCATAACTGTATGTCTTGATGGACTTTCACGGGGTCAACACACTCATTTAATCACCACTCCAGTGACAGCATATAATAAGCCCACCACCCAGAAGTCCTTCTCTGCACCTGTCCAGGCAATATCTAGTCCTTATTCCCAAAACAACCATAAACTAACAGTGCTATACTAACCTCCAACAGTACAGATTAGATGGAATAATTCAGTATGTACTCTTTTGTGTCTGGCTTCTTTTGCATAATATTTGCTTAGTGAGATGCATCTATGCTTATGTGTATGACAGCATTTTGCTAATTTGACCACAAATAATTTTTACATTCTACTGCTGGTGAACATTGGTGTTTTTAGTTTTGTGCTACCATATCTGCCGGATATACTTCTAGGGGTAAAATTTATGGATGATAGAAAATGCAGATATTCAACTTAAGTAGACACTAGCGAAGATTGTTTTAAAGTGGTTAAATGAATTTACACTCCCAACAGCAGTAAAAGTTCCAGTTATTCAACGTTCTTCAAGCACTTGATATGGTCTCTTTTTTTAATTTGAGCCATTTTGGTAGATATGAAGTGGTATGTCATTGAGGTTTTAAGGTGCATATCCCCTAAGATTCATGATATCAAGCACTCTATTTCATATATTTATTGGCCTTTAAATACTCTTTTATGAAGTTCCTGTTTAAGTCTTTTCCCTACTTTATGACTGAATATTCTGTCATTTAATGATTTGTACAAGTCCTTTTTATATCCAGAATGTAAATTTTTTGTCAGATATATATTAACTACATGGAAAATTATTTACTTCCATTCTCTGACATATATTTTAACTGTCTTAGTGATGTCTTTTGATAAATAGAAATCTTAATGTGAATAAAGCCCAATTTACCAGTCTTTGCCTTTATGGAGGGTACGTTTTTGTGTCCTGTTCTGTCAGTATTGATAAGAGTTGTCTTCCTTGCCTCATTCTGATTCTTAAGTTAAATGTTTTGAAGTATTTTATTATTATTATTTGCCATAGGTTTCTATAGATAATGTATTCCCTATATTTCTACTTTCCTAAGAATATTTTATTAAAAATGGATGCTGAACATTTTCAGATGCTTTTTGTGCATCTATTAATATAATTGTGTACTTTCTCTTATTTTTTTCTGATAATATGTGAATTATATTAATTGATTTTAAAATTTAAGCCAAAGCTTTTAACAAACTTGGGTGCTGATACTTTTTTAAAAGGTATTACTGAGCGTTATTTGAGATGGATATTTAGATCCTTGATATTGAACTTCTTTTCTCATATATGTATCGAAGCCTGTAAATTTCTCTGGAAGCACTGTTTTATCTATGTATCAATCAAAATTCCATCAGGAGGCAAAACTCACACAGCAATTTGCACAGAATTTTACTATAAGGAATTATTAATTAAGAGAAAGAATTATCTTCCAAGATATAAAGAGAACTCTCAGAATGAGGCAGAACACTCCAGGAGGGAAAAAATTCTGGAAGAGCACCTTCCCTTCTCTGCAGCTGTGATCCACCCTTCATTAGAGCCACAGCCCACTGGATAGTAGAAGGCTGAGTTGTTAGATTGGTGGAATATTCTGAGGAGGTGCCTTCAGGAATGCTGGGGGAAGCTGCCCATAGGAGCTATGTGCCAAAAACAAAAAACAAACAAACAAAAAAACTAGCTGTAACGCTGATGTGCCTGGGAAGAGCCCATGTGCATAGGAAAACTGTTCATGAAGAGGTACCGCACCGTGAGACTCTCTAGAGGGGAGCACTCTTGGTATCCCGTGCAGAGCTAGCATCCACCCATTTCAGGAACAGAAACAGACTCTACTAGGAACAAACCTCCATTCCCTAAAATGTACCTCCAGATCCCCCTACTAACAGAGTTTGACCTAGTGCCTGTTGACAAAAGATAAATGCTTACACGGTCTAGCAAGGCAAGGATAGTGACTTTGGATCTGAAAGGCAATTAGTTAGTAACTGTCATTAGCTACATCCTACAAATTTTGGTATGCCAGATTTTATTATCATAATTTATTCTCTGATTTACATTATGACTTCTTTGACCAGTGGGTTTTTAGAAATATGTTGCTTAATTTCTAAACACTGAGGGGGGATTTGTTGTTATTTACTTTTTCCCAATTCTTGCCTTAATTTCATTGTTATGAGAGAACATATTTGGAATGATTTTAATATTTTAAATGTGGAGACTTATTTTGTAGCCTTAGGTATTATCAAATTGATAAATGTTTCATGTACACTTAAAAAGAAGGTCTATTCTACAATTTTTGGTTGCAACTTTATTTAATTATTAATACAGCCCCAAATTTATTAATTGCGTTTTCCAGATTCACCATATCCTTTGGATTTTTGTTTGATATTTTTGATAGACTTTAGTTGAGTCTTTCAAAAATGTTGGCATGTTTGTGAATCAGTCTATTCCTCAAATACTATTTTTGCCAATATATCTAAAAATTTGTTTGTGCCTTCTACAAAATAATCACATCCTCTGAAAAGAATGATAGCTGTATTTCTTTCTCTCTAACCCTTCTGCTTCTATTGTTTCTATTATTCTTATTATAATATTTCAGAATATTATGGGGGTACAAACACTTGGTTACACATACTGCCTTTGCACTGCCCGAGTCAGAGCTACAAGTGTGCCCGTCCCCCAGAAAGTGCACCCCGCACTTATTAGGTATGAATTTACCCATCCCCTCCTCCTCCCTCCCACCTATTCGACACCTGATGAATGTTACTTCTATATGTGCACATAAGTCTTGATCAATTCGTGTCAATTTAATGGTGACTACATGTGGTACTTGTTTTTCCATTCTTGTGATGCTTCACTTCAAAGAATGGGCCCAAAGATAAAATAAAGATATTTTCTTGTTTTTTGTTTGTTTTATTGCACAGGATAGAACCTTCAATATAATATGTAATAGAAGAAATAGACATTCTTTTCTCTTTTATGATATTGAAGGTAACATTTCTAATGTTTTTCTATTCGCAATAATCTTTGCTTTAAAATTATATGAATACTTTATCAGATTGTGAAAGATACCTTCTCCTGATTTGCTAAGAGCTTTTACTATAAATGAATGTTGAAATTTTTCAAGACTTTATATCAGTTGAG
>NW_012142857.1:131315-134036 GCF_000956105.1 Propithecus coquereli | reverse complement strand
TTGTGATGTTTTGATACAGCATACAGTGGGAATCAATCCAACCAGGGCAACTGAAGTATTCAATCGCCTCAAGCATTTATCGTTGCTTTGTGTTAGGAATGTTCCAGTTCTGCTCATTTAGTTATTTTAAAGCATATCCTAACTCATTTTTTCTTATAGTCACTTTGTTGTGTTATCAAATATTATTCATTCTATCGAACTATCTAACTATATTTTTGCACGCAATAACCATCCCCACTTTAGCCCCCATTCCCCGCTACCCTACCCAGCCTCTGGTAACCATCATTCTACTCTCTGTCTCTAGGAGATCAATTGTTTTTAATATTTAGCTCCCACATATGAATGAGAACATATGAGATTTGTCTTTCTGTGTTTGGCTTATTTCACTTAACATAACGTTCTCCAGTTGCATCCATGTTGTTGCAAATGGCGGGATTTCACTCACTATATAATATTCTATTGTGTACATGTACCACAATTTCCTTATCCATTTATCCATATATAGGCACTTACGTTGATTCCAAATCTTGGCTATTGCAGAGAGTGCCGCAATACACATGGGAGTACAGATATCTTTTTGATATACTGATTTCCCCTCCTTTGAATATATAGGAAGCAGCGGGATTCCTGGGTCACATGATAGTTCTATTTTTACTTTTCTGAGGAATCTCCAAACTACTGTCCCAGCCCAGGAATGACTCTCATAACTCCTGGTGGTACCACCTTGTTGGACTTGAGTAAGATATGGGAGAATTCCTTAAATTGCCAGGCAAAAACTCTCACCCTCTTTTCCCTCCCTCTCTCTGCTAGGCTGCTGGAGTTGGGGCAGGAGTGATGTGGGCACGCCCTCCTGGCCACCAGCCCCGGGTCACACCTGAAGCCAGCCTGGTCTGCCTCAAAGCCCACGGTGACTGTTGGCTGGCTACCTCTGATGTTTACTCAAAGCCCAAGCGTTCATTCGTCAGCAGATGGTGTGTCCTGCCAGGACTGGTCTTTCCCTTCAGGACAGCATGTTTCCTTCCGGCCTCCGGTGGGTCCAGAAATGCCTTCTAGGAACTAAGTCCTGGCTTCAGGGGCGTCAGGAGTCTGCTTGGTACTTTATCTCACTGTGGCTGAGCTAGTATCCAAGTTGCAAAAAGAGTCCTCCGAACTTTTCTCTTTCCTTTCCCCAAGTGGAAGAAGCCTCTCTGAGCTGCCTGGAGTTGGGGGGAGGGGGAGACACGGACACTGGCCTGTGTCTCTCTGGGTCCTGTGCACCCCACGTCCACTGGCTGTGAGTCTGCACAGCCACAGGAATTGCCCAAGGACTGCAGCCTTTGTGGCCCAACTGCCTCACAAATTTAGTCCGGGTTTCGGGCTGCTTTTTGGCAGCCAGTGGTGGGGCTGACAGGAGCTCCGGTTTGGGGACAGAGGATTTCCCTCTGGCCAGGCCGGTCTAAATTCTCCCTCCATGGGCACGCGCAGAATTCTGCCCTGTGCTGTGTTCCCCTGTGCCAGGGCAGCCCTGAGTTCAATACAAAGTCCCACAATCACTTTAATCTCCCTCCCCTGGGCACACAGATGCTTCCTCCACACCGGCGCTGAGTGGCACTGCCATGGGATGGGGGAGGGGTGGCGTCCGCAAGGCGAGACTGTCTTTTCTGCCCTCTTCAGTGCCTGTGTCCTTGATATCACGCTAAAACCGGGTAATATAATTGCTTGCCTGATTTTTGGTTCTTCTGAAGGTGTTTGCTTGCGTGCATAGTTGTTGAATTTGGTGTTCATTCAGAGGGACGATCGCCGGAGGTTTCTATTGGGCCATCTTGCTGCGCCCCCTCTCCTTATAATCTATTTTTATTTTTTAAAGTTCCATACCTATATCTTACACTGATGTAACTGGAACATTGCAATACTCTTACATTCCGTGATTTTCCCATAACTCCCACTCCCTTGGCTGTAGATATTATCCAGATTTCTATAATTTGGGCCAATGTGAATTTTTTTTTTTACTTTTCCTTTTCCTTTGACTTTGTTTTAGCAACCACAAATTTTGACTACCATCACTATTTTTTTTAATTTTTGTTTTTGACAAAGTACTTATATAAGGGAAGACTCAACCAGAAAAGCTGCAGATAATGGTATAATTTACCTTTTAGGAAGAATCCAGAACACGTGAGCATAAAAAGTTTGCAGAGAGCAAAATATAGAAATAGCTGAGGTAGATTCAGTAATGTTGAGTGAACACTCATTCATACGACTTTAGCAACTACTTGACACCTCTCTGATAAAGACGAAACACAAGGAGTGGGTGCCAGGCACAGAGCCTCCAGAGAGAATTGAAAGTTGTGTTAGCCAAGGCAGTGAACTTGATGAATAGAAATAGCCAAACTAAAAGCCACTTGGATGTTTTTAGTGCTCAAAGAGAGAAGCTAAAATATGCTAGTGAGGATTTTTGTCCTCTCTACTCTTATCAGCATCTAAGTAGAAGCTGAAAAATGTTAAAGAAAATTTAAAAAATTATCTAGACGGGACTAATGGATGAAAGGAAACCCAACAAAGTTTACGGAAGGTGTTTATTTGTTCTACCTGGTAATTTTGCTTATAAAATAATTGGTATATCAGAAAAATACATAAATATTTATGGCTGGGTGCGATGGCTCACACCTGTAATCCTAGCACTCTGGGAGGCCAAGGCGGGAGGATTGCTTGAGGTCAGGAGTTCAAGACTAGCCTGAATAAGAG
>NW_012142857.1:130713-131265 GCF_000956105.1 Propithecus coquereli | reverse complement strand
ATCTAAAATCTCCCACTAAGATCGGATTTTCTCCCTTTAGGGATAACATTTCTGCTTCATATATTTTGAAACTATTTTATTAGGAGCATACATGTTTAAATGTTTATATATCTTAGTTAATTGAAACTTTTATTATTAGGTAATTATACTCTTTCCCAATATTAACATAATATTTTATATTGACATCTATATACTAGCTTTATTTTGAATAGTATTTGCCTAATATTGCTTTTTTAAAAAATCCTTTTACTTTCAGTCTTTCAGTATTTTAGAGAGAAAATATCTGGAATTTTTGTAATATGACCCACTATTTTTTTTTCTTTTAATGAGTAAGGTTAGTGCATTTATACTCATTGCAATTTTTCACTTATCTGACCTTTTTCTACCATTGTTATTAATATTTATTTCAGTTAGTTGTACTTGTTTCATGTTCCTTTTGCTTGTATTTTTTAATCTTTTTTTCTTTTTATTATTAATTATTATGGTTACATAATAGTTGTATATCTTTATAGGGTATTTGTGATGTTTTGATACAGCATACAGTGGGAATCA
>NW_012142857.1:116126-118083 GCF_000956105.1 Propithecus coquereli | reverse complement strand
TCTTCAGTTTCTCTGTGTCTATATTTGGATAGGGTGTTTAATATAGAAATAAATCCTGGAATAATATTATTACATGGAACCTTATAGACACAAATAAAAACTATAAATTTCCTTGAATTTGGTCTGATTTGACTAATTCAAATAGAACCATACAGATATGTGAACAAAGCCTACAGGTTTTCTAATTCGTGGATCAATTTTTGAATGGAGATTAAGCTCAGAAAGCAAGCTAGGTGTAAATGAGGTTAAGTCAAACCAGCCCTAGGGATATTGCTGAAGGGCCCCAGGGGAAATTTTATCCCAAAATATGGCAGCGTGGTATGCTGATTACTTTAAATTAAAGACCTTTGAATGTTAGCAGATGCTAGAAGAGGCTCTACTCTACTATTCGCTTATATACCTTAAGACTGGACCCACCAAAGAGAACACAATTGCCTTGCATCCCCTCCCTGAAATTTTGTTATCTATGACAGAAAAGAAAATTAAAGAATCTGAGGAATGAAATCACACCTGGATGAAATTTTTCCCAAGATGTCTGCCTCGTGGGTTCATTCAAATTTCAAGGAGAATCAGTTAATTTCTGCCTCTAAGTTTAGGCATTCTCCCTAATAATCATTTGCTATCCCTTGAAAGAATTGCCTACATTTCCCATCTGCCCCCTCCCCTATGAAGAAGGATATAGAAGCATCTGTACCTCATGGGGTTAATGGGTAATCATTCTCCTTCAATACCCCTGTGCTATCTATGCATATTAAGTAAATCTGTATGCTTTTTCTCCTACTAATTTGTCTACTGTAAATCCATTCTTAGTGACTTTTCAGAGGGCAGAGGTGAAGCTTTCCCTTGGCCCAAACAATACAATTATAAAGGGACATATTTTTTTCTAAATATGGATTCATAACTTTATGATGTGCTTCTATGTTTGGTGGATATGTTAAATTTCTACCCAATTGTCCAGATTGTATTATTGTGAAGTTCAAAGAATACTGCTCAAACTATCAGGAGACTTGAATTCAAATCCTGACTGTCCCCTTTACCAGTTTCTCACTCTTCATTAAGGCAAATTGATTAGTTCTTTGTACTTTCATTTCCCCATCAGTGAAACAAGAATTATGCCATATTTTTTCCTATAGAGCTATTGCAAGAAAAGAAGAGAGACAGAAAGGGACAGAGAGAGATGGAGACTGGCAAATATACCTTGAAACAGGCAAGTCCCTATACAAATGTTAGCCGTCAGTATTATTAACTATTTCTAAAGTCTCAGCTCAGCAATCGTTATCATTTTGCTCCATCTGCTTTCATCTGGCTTCTTGTGGGACCAATGACCCCTGAGAACCAAATGACTGGCTAAGCTTGAGAGTATCTCTGGAAGAGAGCAAAGATGGCTAGTGTACTTGGGCCAATCCCATTATTGTTATATGACTATACATCCCGAATAGACTGAAGGTCTATATGGATCAAGTTAGTCTGATCTTTGGGAAATCAACATGTTACTGTATCCTCTGTGGACTCCTTTGTAGTCCTTTTCCTACCTGAGAAACACTAGCTCGCTGGGGCTATGGTGTGCTTAATAATGGCAGCCAAATTTAAGGACTTCATGCATTTCAGTAAAACACTGAATAAATTTCATCAGCAACAATTCCTTCTGAAACTAACAAATGACAAAACTATGAATGGGTACACACTTTTAACTAGAAAGTCTGCTATTGATTTTGCTTCCCTGATGCAATTACAAATATTTAATTATCTACAGTCGTGAACAGCATTTGGGACAGAAATTTAGAGCTTGTGTGATGTAGTTCCAACAGTCATATCCAGAAATAAATATCCGGGTGAGTTAAATTAATCTTTTTGTGCACACACACATGTATACACAGACACAGACACACAGATTTACACATGGTTGTGTCTATAGATAGCAAGCTCACATTTGTTTATAATTAAATATTTACATATA
>NW_012142857.1:100638-116076 GCF_000956105.1 Propithecus coquereli | reverse complement strand
TCCCAAATGCCCTTCACCCACTTCTAGTACCTACATAGACATCATTTCTCAGAATGTCTTCCCCAGGACAAACCATGCTACCACGTGAAACAGCCAAAGGTAAGTTCTTTAACAGTCGGTAGGATTTACGATGAGGGGATGGTGCTTGGTATATCCACCTAGCTGAGACTCCTTGTGGTATGGAAGGAAAGGGTGGATTAACAGAAAAAGAAGGGGAGTGGGCTAGAGTCTTCCACTTTTACTCTTGTCCTGGGCCCCACAATTGTTAAAGATAGGCCTGTATTTGTGTGTGAATTCTCAGTGTTTCTGATTGCTTTGATTTTGTTTGGTTTATGTGAAACTGCTGTTGAAACAGCTGGAACCTAGATGTGCTTCCATGTTCAGTTTCTAGAAGCATCCTTTGTTCCAAAAGGTCTCCTTCTTCACATCTGAAACATCTTATTATAAATGAACTTCTATATGTTCAAGTATGGGTATGAGAAAGAGTTATGGTGGAGAAGGTCAGAGGGCTCTGGAAGTGGGGGAAGGAGCTGTAAAGACTTTGGGAACATGGGGAGAATAAAGGCAAATGATATATCTTATTTACTTTGAATTATAAATGTCAAGCGCAGAGCCTGGCACACAGTTTATGGCCAATTAACATTTCTCATCTTTTAATGAATGAATGAATTGATGAGAAAGAAGCTCCTAAAACAAAATTCTTAGTTTTCCTCTCACCATCTCATCTTCCACACCCCACATCAAACTAAAGCTCAGCTTTGACAATGCCAGCTGATGGAGAGGTCTCTCTGTGGGTATTTGGTCAGACTGTGGGTATGGCTGAAAAGGTAACAGTAAGATCCCCTAGTTTGGTAACTAGAGTCAGAGAACTCTCTTAAGTACTTTAAAGAGCTTGGGACTTAGAATAAGATCATGGATTCTAGCCCTGGCTCTGCCACAAATTAGGTGTCAGATCTTGGAAAGTCATTAGATTTCACTTTTCTTTAGTTAAAAAATGAGAACTGTAGTAATTGGTCCCTATACTAGAAAAAATGAATAAAAAACAATTCTTTGAAACAATGTAATGCTTTAAAATGCTAGATATTAATTTTGGTTATATTTAGTACAAAATTAAACTCTTCAGTTTCTCTGTGTCTATATTTGGATAGGGTGTTTAATATAGAAATAAATCCTGGAATAATATTATTACATGGAACCTTATAGACACAAATAAAAACTATAAATTTCCTTGAATTTGGTCTGATTTGACTAATTCAAATAGAACCATACAGATATGTGAACAAAGCCTACAGGTTTTCTAATTCGTGGATCAATTTTTGAATGGAGATTAAGCTCAGAAAGCAAGCTAGGTGTAAATGAGGTTAAGTCAAACCAGCCCTAGGGATATTGCTGAAGGGCCCCAGGGGAAATTTTATCCCAAAATATGGCAGCGTGGTATGCTGATTACTTTAAATTAAAGACCTTTGAATGTTAGCAGATGCTAGAAGAGGCTCTACTCTACTATTCGCTTATATACCTTAAGACTGGACCCACCAAAGAGAACACAATTGCCTTGCATCCCCTCCCTGAAATTTTGTTATCTATGACAGAAAAGAAAATTAAAGAATCTGAGGAATGAAATCACACCTGGATGAAATTTTTCCCAAGATGTCTGCCTCGTGGGTTCATTCAAATTTCAAGGAGAATCAGTTAATTTCTGCCTCTAAGTTTAGGCATTCTCCCTAATAATCATTTGCTATCCCTTGAAAGAATTGCCTACATTTCCCATCTGCCCCCTCCCCTATGAAGAAGGATATAGAAGCATCTGTACCTCATGGGGTTAATGGGTAATCATTCTCCTTCAATACCCCTGTGCTATCTATGCATATTAAGTAAATCTGTATGCTTTTTCTCCTACTAATTTGTCTACTGTAAATCCATTCTTAGTGACTTTTCAGAGGGCAGAGGGGAAGCTTTCCCTTGGCCCAAACAATACAATTATAAAGGGACATATTTTTTTCTAAATATGGATTCATAACTTTATGATGTGCTTCTATGTTTGGTGGATATGTTAAATTTCTACCCAATTGTCCAGATTGTATTATTGTGAAGTTCAAAGAATACTGCTCAAACTATCAGGAGACTTGAATTCAAATCCTGACTGTCCCCTTTACCAGTTTCTCACTCTTCATTAAGGCAAATTGATTAGTTCTTTGTACTTTCATTTCCCCATCAGTGAAACAAGAATTATGCCATATTTTTTCCTATAGAGCTATTGCAAGAAAAGAAGAGAGACAGAAAGGGACAGAGAGAGATGGAGACTGGTAAATATACCTTGAAACAGGCAAGTCCCTATACAAATGTTAGCCATCAGTATTATTAACTATTTCTAAAGTCTCAGCTCAGCAATCGTTATCATTTTGCTCCATCTGCTTTCATCTGGCTTCTTGTGGGACCAATGACCCCTGAGAACCAAATGACTGGCTAAGCTTGAGAGTATCTCTGGAAGAGAGCAAAGATGGCTAGTGTACTTGGGCCAATCCCATTATTGTTATATGACTATACATCCCGAATAGACTGAAGGTCTATATGGATCAAGTTAGTCTGATCTTTGGGAAATCAACATGTTACTGTATCCTCTGTGGACTCCTTTGTAGTCCTTTTCCTACCTGAGAAACACTAGCTCGCTGGGGCTATGGTGTGCTTAATAATGGCAGCCAAATTTAAGGACTTCGTGCATTTCAGTAAAACACTGAATAAATTTCATCAGCAACAATTCCTTCTGAAACTAACAAATGACAAAACTATGAATGGGTACACACTTTTAACTAGAAAGTCTGCTATTGATTTTGCTTCCCTGATGCAATTACAAATATTTAATTATCTACAGTCGTGAACAGCATTTGGGACAGAAATTTAGAGCTTGTGTGATGTAGTTCCAACAGTCATATCCAGAAATAAATATCCGGGTGAGTTAAATTAATCTTTTTGTGCACACACACATGTATACACAGACACAGACACACAGATTTACACATGGTTGTGTCTATAGATAGCAAGCTCACATTTGTTTATAATTAAATATTTACATATACCTTAGACAATTTCATCTTCCTATCATCAAATTATTTTTTTTCTCCTGGAAAACCCCATTCTCCTAAAAGATTTGGATTTCCACAGTGACACAATTACCAAAACTAAAAGAGACCCTAAGGTAATCTCTAATCTCTCACCCCCTGCCCTCCTCCTGCCAGTTTATCTAGGGAACACAAACAAGATCAGTGAAGCGGGAGCCAAAGAAAGAATCTGTGGTCACTGTCATTTCTTTGTATTTTGCATGCTAATTGTGTTCTTTCTGTGGTTGGATGATTTGGGATCTCAGATTTAGGGGTGAAAATTATTACAACTGCATTAAGGGTTGGCTCCCACATTTCACTGTCTTTTTACTTGCATGGACATTTAAAAGACATTTGTAGAGTTTGACAAAGCATTGATGCCTCTCAATAAGAATAATGTGCACATTCAAATGGAGCCTGGCTTCCCAATAAATCTGAATCCAGGCTGAGCCGTTGCTTAAGTATTTTCCCCAGATCTGCTGCAGAACACTGCCATCAAGTGTGGAGTTGTCAAGGCAGTTTCTAGAGGTAGTTTCAAGGTAGATGTGATAGTAAAGGGGTGGTCTTCTAGAACCCTCACATTCAGATATGTTTTTTGTTTTCAATTTTGTGACAAATTCTCAGCACGTGCTTAATGACTTTTAAAATTTTTCAGAGAATTTTGCTTTGACACAGCCCTTTTAACCTTTATAGCAAAGGAGGAATATGTCACATTGATAGCAGGAAAGACTTATAGACTATGGCTTTGCTATTTATTTAGGTTGAAGCAAGGAAGAAACAGACATGAATGGCCACCTACTATTGCCTTTTATGAATGCCCCAAATTATTCTGCTCAATTTTGTATTAGGAGAAATCTCTACTTCTTAGTTTCTCAGCTAAGTTTCTTGGATTAATTAACAAACAAACAAACAAACAAACAAAACCTTTCTTTGTTGTTTTTAAGCATGTAATCTGTGTATGTAAATGAACCCACATTATCTTCCAAGATGTGTTGAGTAGATTATCTGACACAGAGTAAACACTCAAAAACTATATATTGAATGAATGTAAAATTAAGTAATAAAACTCAGCCTGTCATTCAAAATACAACAAAATATTCCTCTAGCACAGCACCTTTCCAACCACACATATTGTACTCTTCTCAACAAATAAAACTTGTGCTCCAACCAATATTGAAAGATCTACAAAAAATTATGCTTTCTTATTTCACTGACTTTTAAAAATGTCATTTCCTTTATCTACTATATTCTAGAGCCTTAACTTTACCAGTAAACATAACCTGGAAATATGCCTTCAAATTCTTCCCATTCTCCCATGCCTAAATCAAATTTCTTAATATTGAATCTGAATTAATCCTCATCTCTGATCGCCTCCAGCACTGAGTCTCAATCTCACATCTGAAATAAATTCCCATCTTCATAAATCTCAAAATGACATTTTGAGGCAGAGTTTATATTTCATATTTTAATTGATCAAAACCAAAACATCTCCCATTGGCTATCCTGGAGAAGTGATGGCTATCTGTGACCCTAGATATGGGCAGCCCCATCCAATTCACCCAGTATGCTCCACCTCTCGGTCAGTGGTCTAAAACTTGCAAATTCCACCAATTTTTATCAAAATATCCCAGGCATCTAAAAATCTAGTAGTGATATGCAAAGAACAGGGTGGCTGTAGTCTGCACACCGTCCATCTGAACCAAGATCAAACACTCTTGATGTTATGTTATAGCCATGAATTCATTCTCTCTTATAGAATATGTCATTTTCCAAAAGCCTTTGAGATGCCTGTAAGTAAGGCACACATAAACAAGTTGTTTGAACTATGGAGTACTTAGTTAAATGATATAGACATTTTAATTTTATTAAAGAGAAAACTAGTGAGAAATAAACTAGTGGAAAATGAGAGCAAATAGGCTATGTGTCACATGACATAGGACATTTTTAATAAAAATGTAGATTTTGAGCTCAGAGAAGGTAATTGGCATGAAGCAAATTAGGACATTAGTCAATATACCATGTGGTCAGTCTTATCTACTGATTGCATGTGTTCAAAAAGTTGTAGGTTTGCAAAGTTCAATTAAATTTCAGTTTGGTATTTTAAGCATTTTTTGTGAAAGGAACACACCACTATCTCCAACAGTTAATAGTATGACATCTGCTTAGATGATAGCACAAAGCCATGATCATAGGCTCTATGCTAAGTACTTCACATACATTACACTCCCCAACAGTATGGTAGGTAGGTAAAATTATTCATATGTTATAGAAGAGGTCAGATAGTTTTAGCTACTTGCTCAAGTACACATTAGATATTAGGATAGCCATGATTCAAACTTAGGCCCATCTAATTCTGCTCCATATGCTTTAAACATTTAATATAATAATATAAATGATTACTAAAGTATATAAGTATAAGCTGAATTATTTGGTTTGCTATAGATAAGGATGACAATTATTGAAGATGGACTACTGACTTGGGTACAGGATTTGCTAATGGTAGTGTCCTCTCACTTTTTTCCATTGGTGTGAAATGCATATGCACACTCCAAACCAGAAATCCAAATCTTGAATGCCCTTTGAAATATGGCTCAAATATTTCTTCCTATAAATTATCTTTACTACATATTCTCATATCATTTTGAATATTCTCATACTCCAAATTTCATAAATTCTTAGATTATCTATTTACAGTTATATTTTTTATATGTATTGTAAAATGTTCCTTAGTTGGTTCATGGATATCAGTCTATCATGAAGTAAAGGAATCAAGTCTCACTGAAACTTCCAACTACTATTCAGTTCTACCTAAAACACAACACATTAACTCATTGAGTTGCTGTTGGAGAGTTTCCTGTGTTGACTAATAGTTAATTCTAGATGACTGAGAATGTTGTATGAGTGAAAGAAACGATCACAAAGCTATGCGTTCTAAGTCACATTTCTCTTAATAAACTACATTTTCATAAATATTAGAATATTCTTGAATTTAAAAAAGGAGTTTGTCATATAAGGGTTATAAGAAAAATGTATTCCCATGATTTGGGAGATAAGAAACAGTCAAAAAATGACATATAGTAACTAAGCAATGAATTTAGAATATTGAGACAACTTGTCAAGCAGTGTCTTGCAATAGGAGAAGAATGGGTCTAGGAGGTAAGGGATTTGGGTTGTATTAATACTTTCTGTTTTCTCATTGTCAAGGTGGAATGTGGATCTTATCTCTTAATCTCTTGACTGCAGTTTCCTCACCCATAAAGATATTATATAGGTCCAACCTATCTCATGGGTGATGAAGAATAAATGGAATATATGATGAAGAGAATTAAAAGTTTCATGTCAACATGAAGGCTTAATGACTCTTAAAAGTACACATTGTTTAACAACAGGAATAGCTGTTTTTTTGTTTTGTTTTTTTTTTTTTCTCTTCCTGGGTTATGCATGCAGTCTTGTCACTCAGCAGCTGGTCTGGGTTGTGACATAGCTATTCTAAAGGAATCTCAGTCCATAGCACTGCTAGTGCACTGTTCACTGATTAAGTGGCTCTCGAGCTCTGTGGGCTAAGAATTGCTGTTCCATTGTATCCTATCAGTTGTATAGCAGGCATCTAACAAAAATTGTTGGCAGCACAGATCTCCATAAATAGGCTGAGTGGAAAAGGCTTGAAAAATAACAAAGTTAATTATTCGAGGATATCTTAGAAATGTCATTTTGCCCACTACAAGAAACACTATGATCCATTTTTAGTGTAAATATGTGTATATGTTGTGTGTGTGTGTTTCATTAGTACAGTCCTCTACAATGTGCTAATATTAATAAAACTGAACCTTATGGTGAGATTAATCTCTAGAATTAACATCTGTCTTGCAGAATTCATATGATTTGGGGGATGAAATCTAGGACTTACACTAACTGCTACTTTGGACTAAGTATAGGTCTATGTGGGCTAGTAACTAAAACATCACTTCTAGCAGTGAAGGAATAAACTCTCAAATAGTCCCACCCCATACCCTACCTGCTGCTTCATGCTGGCTGAGGATTTCAGGGACAATTCGAAATGAATGAGTAATAGCACCAAGTGGAAAACATAAAGTCAATTCTTCTCTGCCCCAAACCTTACTCTCCTGAATGCACAAAAGACCAACAAAACACTAGGTTCAAGGAGAGACAGAGCTCTTCCATAAATGGAAACTAAATTTAGCAATATATTAGAGGTCTCCCATCCAAGTACTAACCAGGCCCGTATATTAGAGGTCTCAGTCATGATGTACTGGGGTTAGTGGACTACCAACATCCAGTGATATTAGAATCTATTCCAGTGGCATCCATGAGACTCTGGTCTGTATGAGTGGAGACTGCTTACTTTCCCCTCTGTAGTCCCATGGGTTATCATCTTGCCCTGCCCTGCGGCCCAGCCACCCTTTGCCCCAGTGGTCAATTTTGATTTTTATTCCTTCATGCTGCTGGCCAGAATACTTCAGCATGGACAGTTCATCGTATAACCACAACTCTGTAGCCTAACTAAGAAAATACCTGCTGCTATGCTCATATTTAAGCTTAGTTAATTTGGATACTGATGCCAATTTGGATCCCCTCCAAAGCCCTTGGACATTGCAAATAAGTCTAACTGTTCCTCATTTTTGATGATTTCTGCCCAATTGCCATGTAAGTTACTTTAACTTTAACTACTTTTTTCAACTTACTCCCACTTCCCAGACAACTCATTCTTTTGGTCCCAGCATGCTTTGATATAAAATATACATAGGAAATAATATAAACTGCATTGTTTGTGCTGAGTGACTTTATACTTGTTTGTGCACAGTCAAGCTCTGCAATGAGACCTTTTCTGCCCAGTTCCTGATGATAATTTTCCTCCTCTGAAATCTTTTACCATCAACCATCCATACCATTCACTTGAAACATAACAAATACCCCATTTATGATTATTATTTTTTGTGGTAGCTATGACCACTGTATTTTAGGCTTCTAAAGTGTGAGTACTGTACTTTTATTACTCTTTCTGTATCACTTTATGCTTTGCAATGCCTTGCTCATTTTATGTATAACAAATATGTTGATGGTGGTGATGATAAACATTGTGCTTTTCTCTTAAAAATCTCTTAAATTCTGCCTCTACTTCATATCCGTACTATTTTAGTTTTTACATTCCTTGCCCATGGCTCCATTTCTTCCCTACTCTTCCCTGTGAATCAATGTGGCGTGGATTGCATAACCTTAATGAAAACTCAAATTACTAACAAAGTTGAAAATGGAAATGATTAAAATTTAGTTTGTTTGGGTCAGATATTTTGATCATCTGATTATCCAATTCAGATTGACCACATGGCTAATTTCATCATCTTGACCACATCAGTCTTTAAAATGACTCATCTTGCCGTGCTGACCTCCACAGCACTGAATAAACATAATCACAACTGCTGGATTTGATAACGATATGAGTTCAGACTCTTTTGTCACCTAAATTAAGTCTGTGCAAAAAAAACTAAATAAGTAATTTGAAACAATTCAATAATTTTGTGTGGTCAGCTGGAGGGTGAAGGTGGAGGGTCTGCAAATTAATTTTAACTTCATTCATCCTTTCCAAGTATCTTCAAAATTGTTACAAATAAAACCTAATTGCTATTACTATGCCCTACATTGGACACATGGAGAAACTGAAGCCCAGAGAAGATAAAGGAGTTTCCTAAATTTATGCAACTAATGATTCAATAATTAGGAGTAGAACTCTTGCCAAGATGATTCCCATTGCAACATACTACCTCTGACACCTCAGTCATCAGGCCATAGAAATGAAGACCCTTCTAAGTTATTATGGTAGGATTTCTCTCTTCCAAATTCCATTGCTGATTTAGTCCTTGCTTTAATCTGTCTGAGCAGGGGTGAAAAAAGGGTTGGGCTAGTTTCTTTTCTTCCAAAATGATTTCCTAAAATCTCGACATCTGCCAAAAGTTTGGACTCAGAAGGAACCTTTAAAAGCTCTAAACTTTAATTTCTAATATTTCTTTGAAACTTAGCTGTGACATGATTCCTCAGGAGTCCTAGCCACCTGCCAAGTTTGAAGTGTTTTGTTCAGCTGTTTTTAACTTACTGCCGAGAGAGTTCTTAATTTTAATAAAATGGAAAATTGTATTTTTCCATTGGCCTATAACTCCAAAACAACTAAATGGGTGTGCTACATAAAAAATAAAGAAAGAAAAAAAGCAAAAGCAAGATACAGCATGATTATTATATAATTTGGCATATAAATTATGCATTTGGAAAAGTGACATATAAATGTTGGGGAAAAAAACAAAGACCACTGTCCCTCAACCAACCCAAAATGATTTACTGAGTGCTGATAATTTATTTAGTCGTATTTGGTGCTATTTAGAAAACAATGTAGGAAGATATTGCCCATTCCTTAGGGGGACAAAGTCTTCTAATTCGTACAATTATATCTTTGAGTAAGACAGTTTAAATCAAAAAAGTAAAACATCCAAATAGCTGTAACATTTTTTAAAACATTGTTTTATATACAGCCATTATCTATATATACTATGAAGTAGGAGCCAATAAAATACCTGCTAATGCAATTTCTTCTTGCTTATTAAATGGCTTTAAAACTAAAACCAGTATTTGTGAACCTGTGTAAGCCATGTGGCTGTTGAGAGGAACACAAGTTAATAAATAATTATCCCTCTTCTCTATCAGTTTCTTTTTCAATTTGCTGACAGAATAGCCAATTTCAGCCTTGCCAATTAGATAGACACAATTGTAAAGACAACAAAATTATATTGCTTTAGACTGTAGCTATGATCTTCGTCAAAACCACAGGCTCTATAGGTATTGACGTTTGTCAAAACACCTAGAGAGAACAAATTGCTAGAGCAAGTGTTTTGCTTTTCGTCCCATCATCCAACACATTTTAAGCCATTTGGTTTATGGAGACACTGCCACAGTGTTAGACAATTGAGTAATTCTACCAAATCTTTGCTGGAACACTGTCTTGTCCTCAAAAGACAACTGAAGATTTCTTAAGTCATGAGTCACTCTTTTGCTTATTTTCTAACAAATGGTTTATTTCTCACCTCTGACTCAACAGAATAGAAAGTCGTTCCATGACTGACTCCTACATTATCATAAATAAATGTTGCAAATCACAAACACTTCTCTAGAAAGTCGGAGACATTTATTTTGCAATAATGCAGTGATTTTTGTCTCCATTATTCAAGATGATTGATGTAAATGTAACCATTCTGTCTCTTAGATATTGGTAAAATAGAGTGATGATTGTTGGCTCTGTAATAAGAGACCATCTGTACTAGATGCTTGGAGGAATTGAAAGGTTGGCATGTTCACAGCATGAGATAAAAGATTACAATTATTCAGTTAGTTTATGAAAGATATGGCTAAACCAGAAAAGTCAAATCCAATATTTTACTTCAAATCATGAAATAACTAGGTTGGTTGCCAGAATTAGAAAAAAAAAAAAATCAACTTTAAAAATATTCAAGTGGTAGCTGGGTGTGGTGGCTCATGCCTATAATCCCAGCCTTTTGGGAGGCATAGGCAGGAGGATAGCTTGAAGCCAAGATATCAACACCAGCATGGGCAACATAGCAAGATCCTGCCTCTACAAAAAAAAATAATAATAATAATTAGCTGGGAATGGTGGCATGTACCTGTAGTCCCAGCTACTTGGGAGGTTTAGGCAGGAGGATTGCTTGAGCCCCAGGAGTTCAGTCTGCAGTGAGCTATGCTTGTGCCACTGTACCCCAGCCTGGACAACAGGGACCTCATCTCCAAAAAAAAAAAGGAAAAATTAAAGCAGTGTACTCATGAGGTTTCCGTGTTTTTATCCCCATTTGTGCTTAGATTACTTAGACTAGAATCCCTTCTCTCCACCTGGCCCTCCATCTAATTGCTATGCCATGCTTTTGGGTCTCGGTTAAAGCCTACCTCCTCCAGACCAACCTGAGCTAGGATTCAGACAGCCTATCATCTTCTTACTGTCACATCTTCTTACTCATTGAAGAAATGTGTAATGTACATATACTTAGTGCCAAGGACTATGCTAAGTGATGAGATCCAAACATAAAGTAAAACATGACTATACTTTCCAGAAAGTCACAAAACTGATACTAAATGAATAAATAAATAAATAATACATCCATGTCTAGATGGTTGTGGAACGAACGTTTTTTCTCCCTGAATTCCTCCCTGAGCCCACACAATAGAGACTTCTTACCAACACTCCTTTCCTCTCTGAACTGCGTTAGAGGAGGAAGTGTGTTCCTCTTGTTCATTCTTCACTTCCTGCACAGAGGGAGAAGTTAATAACCCACACAGGGGGCTAAAATGGCGGATCAGTGGTGACCTCCTGGCTCTCTGCTCCCAGAGTAGGAGATTAAGAATGCGGACAGCTACATACGAGTGGATCGCTCTCCCACAGGAACAGCATTGCGAATCTGCAGAGAAACAGCGCGGGACAAGCAGCGCTGGAAAAAAAAAAAAGGTGAATTGGAGAATGGACAGCAAAGTCTGGAGAGTGCGAGGTATACAATAGGCAATAGAGCGTGGGATGGCCGGGCCTGTCTGCCAGCTGGGGCAGAGTGATCTGACCCACAGGAGACAGACTCTTCCTCTACTGACCTCCACATCCACTCAGGCAGGGAAACGTCTGAAGTCAGTGCAAAGTTGTGGCATGGGATGACAGGTTTTGTGGAGAAGAGAGAAAAGCGAGAAACATTTTGAACTCTCCAGTGCTCTATGCTAGGTCCACACTGGGTGGGGGAGGGACTGGTCTGAGTGGTCACTTCCTGGATCCACAGGAGGGAGCTCGGAGACAGGCATCTCGCCTCTGGGGGTCCCCGGGACCAGAAGGAGGGAAACGCTGAAAGGGAGGTTCTGCCCTTGGAAGATTTGGCTGGCACAGGGTGGGACAGAGAGTACAGATCCACCCTACTGGGCTGATGTGTGACAGCGCGTCAGGGAAGCAGTGGAGACAGCCGGTAGCTCATTGAGACAGCTTGCTAAACCCAGCACCCGCTGCCCATCGAGCAGTCACCTCCAGCGCTGGCTCTCTGTGGGTGGAGAGCCACCATTTTGGGGGTCCATAGCCTAAAAACACTGTGGCGAGTTGCAGATCTGGGCACCGCCCCTTCTACAGCCCAGCAGGGCAAGCCCAGGCAAACGGACTCAGGCAACGCCACTGCCCCTGCTCAGCAGAACAGGCTCCACCCTTGGAGGACGGGAGTAAGGAGAGAAGCTGCTTTCTGAACATTGCTCCCCACAACCCAGCCGCTTGCCTTTTCCCGCCACCAGCAGGTCAAACGCCGCCCTTGGAGGGGAGGAGTAAGGAGAGGAGCCGCTTTCTGGGCTGAGTTGCCTAGCAGCCTCAGGTGGCCGTCCACCTTCAGCCCAGCGCTTGTGTTTGGTGCTGAGGGGATAGACCCTGCTCTTGAAAGGGCGGAGTACCGTGGGAGGCCATTTTTTGTGCCAAGACCAGCGGTGGCCTTGGGAAGCGCTTCTCCCCCAGCCTGGCCACTTGTACTTCACAACTACACAAACTCCACCCTTGGAGGGGCGGAGTAACAAGAGAAGCTGCTTTCTGGGCTGAGACCTGCGGCAGCTGTGGGCAGCCCTCAGCCTCCAGCCTAGCTGCTTGACTTCCCCTCTGGCAGGGCAGACCCTGCCCTTGGAGGAGGGGAGAAAAGAGAGAAGACATTTTCTGGGCTGGGACATGCAGCGATCTCAGGCAATGCCCGTCCCACAGCCTGGCAGGGCAGGCTCCGCTCTTAGAGACAGGGAGAAAGGAGAAAAGTCACTTTCTCTGTGTGACTGGCATGAATGTGTGGGACCTTGGAAGTAAACAAAAGGGGACAGACTGTTGATTCGGTTCAGCGGGTTGATTTTGAGCATGTGATAAGAACATAACACTAGGGCTCACCCTTGGTGCCCAGGACACTGCCAGCCTTGGGGATTGTGGTCTGGGAAGGAAAATCTTGGCCAGAATCCTTAGCAATTGCACTAATTGACACACCCCACCTGGAGCTGCCTCGCAAGTGTGGCAAAAGAGACCTGAATAACATATTAACAGCTCTCCCCTAACAACAGATCAAGCAATTACAGAGGTATATGCTCCTAGTCTTGCAGGTACCTATTTCTCTTCTTACCCCACCTAAAGTGGCAACAGGGCTCAAGTAACCCTTGGGAGTGACAAGACATTTCCCAAAGACTAGGGCACTTGTATACCCCATTCAAGGGTTTAGAGCTCAATACAAAGGTATTGGAATTGGAATACCTTGATAATCAACTCCTCCATGCAAACTACAAGCAACAAAAGAGAGGGTAACCCCATAGCCCAACATAGTGGCTTCCATCTCAAACTAGTGGAGGGCAGTGGAGTCACACACACAAGAGTGATTCACCACCTGGGAGACTAAGCAAGGGGTCCAAAATCACTAATCTCCTTTTGCAAGAGGTGAAGACAGTAGGTCAAAGACAACTCAACAGGCTAAAACACCTCTAAGACAATACAGGACCAGAGCACGTCTCCCCAGCACTGTCAAGGAATGTCCCTTTGGAGACTTGGAGTAAAAGCCATAGACCAGCCCCAGCACCCCCAGTTCTTGACAAAGTAGCCTGATGAGAAAGAATTAGGAAAAGAACACAGGAAATATAAAAGATCAGAGAGAAAAGTCACCCCTCAAAAGAAAATATTTGATCTCCATCAATAGATACCAACTTACACAATATGATTAAACTGACAGAGCAAGAATTCCAAATATGGATTGTAAGAAAACTCAATAGAATTGAAGAGAAAATAGAAATTCAACATAAAGAAGCCACAAGAACAATACAGGAAATGAATGAAAAATTCTCTAAAGAAATCGAAATACTATGGAAAAACCAAACAGAAATCTTGGAAATGAAGGAGATATTCAAGAAACTTCAAAACACAGTGGAAAACCTCAAGAACAGAATAGATCATGCAGAGGAAAGAATCTCAGAGCTTGAAGAATGCCTATGTGCTAAACAAATCGAATAAAGAAAAAGAACACAGAAACAAGAGACAAGACCAAAACATACAAGAAATGTGGGATTATGTAAAGAAGCCAAATATAAGAATCATTGACATCCCAGAGAGAAAAGAAGAAAATACACAAGGGCTGGAAAACTTATTTCATGGAATACTGGAGGAAAATATGATTGGTCTCATTAGAAATCTAGATATCCAGATACAAGAAGCACACAGAACTCCTAAGAGACTCAATGTGAAAAGACAATCACCATGTCATGTAGTTATTTGGCTGACCAAAGTAAATATGAAAGAAGCAACCCTTCAAGCAGTGAGGCAAAAGCAGCAGAAAACCTACAAAGGAAAACCTATCAGACTAAATGCAGACTGCTGAACTGAAACTTTACAAGCCAGAAGGGACTGGGTGCCTATGCTTAATCTTCTAAAACAGAATAATGGCCAACCTAGAATTCTCTACCTGGCAAAATTAAGCTTTATCTATGAGGGAGAAATAAAGTCCTTCCTAGACAAGCAATCAGTGATGGAATTTGTGAAGGCCAGACAAGCCCTACAGGAAGTACTCAGACCTGCATTACCCACTGAACAGCACATTAGACACTCTGCAAAGTAAAATCACTCAAGAGTTAAAGTCTAGAATCTGGACTCCATGATGTCTCAAGGAGTAAAACAAAACAATAGGAATTTAGCCAACAATATGAATGGAAATCTTCCTCAAATATCAATCCTCTCAATAAATGTGAATGGCTGAAATTGTCCTCTGAAGAGACATAGACAGGGAGAGTGGATAAAAATCCACAAGCCTAGTATCTGCTGTCTATAGGATGGAAAACAATTCTCCAGGCAAATGGAAGTCAAAAGAAAACAGGGGTAGCTATACCTATTTCAGATAACATAAGCTTTAAAATAGCAAAAGTAAAAACGGACAAAGACAGCCACTATATAATGGTGAAGGGAAGCTCCAACAAGAAGAATTGACAATTCTTAATATTTATGCATCCAACTCAGGAGCACCCAGATAAATAAAGCAAACCCTGTCTGATCTAAATAGCATGATAAACTATAACGCCATAGTAGCCAGGGACTTCAACACCCCACTGAATGAATGGGATGGATCTTTCAAATAGAAAATAAAGAAATAATAAACTTAAACAGAGGTCTAGAACAAAAGGGTCTGACAGACCTCTACAGAACTTTCCACCCCAATAAAGCCAAATATACAGTCTTTTCATCAGTTCATGGGATTTTCTCCAAAATTGATCACATACTAGGCCACAAATCAGACCTCAACAAATTCAAAAAAAA
>NW_012142857.1:97091-98349 GCF_000956105.1 Propithecus coquereli | reverse complement strand
ATAACAGACTTAAACCTAAGACATGAAACCTTAAGAATCCTAGAAGAAAATGTAGGGAAGACTCTTTCAGACATCAGCCTAGGCAAAGAATTTGTGAAGAAGACCCCCAAAGTGATCACAGCAGCAATAAAAATAAATAAATAGGACCTGATCAAATTGAAAGCTTTTGCACAGCCATGGAAACTATTATTAGAGTGAAGAGACAGCCTACAGAATGGTAGATAATATTTGCTCTCTACACATCCGATAAAGGGCTGATAATAAGAATCTATCTAGAACTCAAAAAACAAAAAAGAAAAAAGAAAAATATCAAATGACCCCATCCATAAATGGGCAAAGGACATGAACAGAAATTTTTCAAAAGAAGACAGAATAATGGCCGGCAAACATATAAAAAAAATGCTTAACATCTCTAATCATTAGGGAAATGCAAATCGAAACCACAATGAGATATCACCGAACCCCAGTGAGATTGGCCTTTATCAAAAAATCCAAATGGTGAGGGGTGGATGGTGAGGATGTGGAGAGATAGGAACACTCTTATACTGCTGGTGGGACTGAAAATTAGTGCAGCTTCTATGGAAAAGAATTTGGAGATACCTCAAAGAACTAAAAATAGAAATACCATTTGATCCAGCAATAGCAGTATTGGGCATCTACCCAAAGGAACAAAAGACATTCTATAATAAAGACACCTGCACTCAAATATTCATGGCAGAACAATTGACTATAGCAAGGATGTGGAAACAACCCAAGTGCCCACCAATCCATGAGTGGATTAATAAAATATGGTATATGTATACAATGGAATACTACTCAATTATAAAAAACGACAGTGATCTAGCACCTCTTATATTTTCCTGGATAGAGCTTGAGCCCACCATCTGAAGTGAGGTACCACAAGAATGGAAGAATAGGCATCACATGGTACTTGCCATCAAATTGGCACTAACTGATCAACACTAAGGTGCTCACACAGTAGTAATATTCTTTGGGAGTTGCAGGGTTGGGGGTGGGTAAACTCACAACTAATAGATATGGTGAGCAGTGTAGAGGGGAAAGGGCACACCTCAAATCATGGTTTGGGTGTGCCAAAGTCATAACATGTAACCAAAATATTTGTACCCCCATAATATCCTGGAAAAAAATGACCTACATAGGAGCCTGCCATGCTATAATTCTTGATCAGAGCCACTTGATCAAGATTAAATAATACAGCCTGTGCTTGACTTCTGCATGTGTGCTCTCTCTCTCTCAA
>NW_012142857.1:92376-93961 GCF_000956105.1 Propithecus coquereli | reverse complement strand
GAGAAATCACCCTGGCTTTTGTTTTGTTTTGGAGGTGAGATTCAGGGCAGAAAGCTGTTGAGGTTATTTTATTGCGTTTCAACATCTTTCAGACCAATCAAGGCGTTATAGTTATTGGATGAAAAATAAAACTAAATATGGGCTAAGCTATATATAAGTCTGTAAAAGAATTAAAAGCCCAGGCTTTCCTTTTCTCTTTCCTTATGTGGTGAGAATGACAGATGACAGCATGGATGGGTGTCCTGTGTGGCCTCCCTATTGCTGGTGAAGGAGAGAATGGTGAATTCTAGAGAGGAGAAGAAAAAATTAATTATCTGCAGTGTACACCATGGTAGTCAGTTTGGAAGAAGGTGCCCACCAAGCATCTTTTACTGCTGAGAGAACAGAGGAAGCACACTTTATATCATATTGATTTTCCATGAAGGCACAAAAATAATCAAAAGATAATAATGTCTTTCCATTAATTCATGTATATTATAAATACAAGCTTATTGCCCCATAACTTCTTAGAATGGCTATGTGGCGATGACAAGGCTTTAGACAGATTCATATTGTCTTGTCATCTGAATTTCCCATCACAGAGTCTATGATTCTATGTTATACATTCTACGGATTTTTCATATAATGTATTAGCATGTGCTTTCATTTAAAGGTAGGACCAATATTTCCCTTTCATGCATAAAATCTTTGGGCCTAACTCAAATGGATATTTTTAAGCCAACCTGGTGACATGGTAATACATAAAATTATAGAGAGTGCATAGTATTTTTTCAAAAACTTAGAATTTATATTCCCTTTCCTGGAGTACAACAATAACCCTAAAAAGGAATAAGAAAACTTGTCTTTCCCTCTAGGGAATTTCAAGCACTTCGAGAAGGAAAGTGCACATTAAAGAAACACAGGGATAAATGTCATCTCCAGTCTGAAATTACTCAGTATCTCTGCTTTCCCCAAATTACCAAGGATTCATCCTGCAGAAGGGCTATGGAAAAGAATCCTTATGTTCTATCCACAGAGCAGATGTCAGGGCCCACCTTAAACTCTTGCTTTTTTTGGTCCAGAATTTAGACATTTCCTAGCAATTTGAAAAGAAGATAATAAAAGCCAGATGACAGAAAGACACCATTCACACTCTGCAGCCAATTCGATGTAATTTCAATTATCTATTTTTACTTTAGTTGCCAGTGCTTTTCGAGGTTGTATACAGAAAAATTTTTGCCCACACCAATGTCCTTAAGCATTTTCCCTATGTTTTCTTCTAGCAGTTTCATAGTTTCAGGTCTTAGATTCAAATCTTTAACTCATTTTCATTTGACTTATGTGTACAATGAGAGATAACGGTCTAGTTTCATTCTTCTGTATGTAGTTATCCAGTTTTCTAGCACCATTTATTGAAAAAAATGTTTTTCCCTATTGTATGTATTGTATTGTTTTTCCCTATTGGCGCCTTTGCTGAAGATGAGTTAGTTGTAAATGTGTGAATTTATATTTGGGTTCTCTATTCTATTCCATTGGTCTATGTGTCTGTTTTTATGCCAGTACCATACTATTTTGATTATTATAGCTTTGTAGTAAATTTTGAAGT
>NW_012142857.1:90865-91155 GCF_000956105.1 Propithecus coquereli | reverse complement strand
GATTTGAAAACCAAGTTGTCTGAGGTCAAAACTGCCACACCAGCCTTCTTTTGGCTTCCATTTGCTTGAAATATTGTTTTCTACCCCTTTACTTTGAGTCGAAATGAAACCTTGCTTGTTAGATGCGTTTCCTGGAGACAGCAGATGTTTGGCTTGTTTTTTTTTATCCATTCGGCCAGTCTATGTCTCTTGAAAGGGGAGTTCAAACCATTCACATTTATTGAGATAACCGATAAGTGGGGTGAATTACTGTTCATTCTGTTGGGTTGCATTTTGTTGCTTTGTTTTCT
>NW_012142857.1:85994-86436 GCF_000956105.1 Propithecus coquereli | reverse complement strand
CTCCCTGTCAGTAGGTGGCACTTGCAGGGAGGAGCGAGCTGTGGTGCTATTTTTGGGTCCTGTAGCTAGCTCTTATTCCTCTAGAGAGGCCCTCTTGTGCCTCGGGTCTTGGGTGGGGCCCTCAGATTTCCAGGTGTTTCCTTATTCTCCACCTCAGTGGGGGGGAGTAAGTCTGGGTGGGGCTGGGTTGGGTAAGCCTGCCTTCGGGCTCCACAACTGCTGTTAGCAGGTCAAAGTTCTACTCTTTCTTTCTGTGCAAAGCTGCCAGAGAGGCTGAAATGGCTTCACTCAGCTGAAAGTCTGGGCTTGGGGGCTGGGGCTGTCCAAGACCCACACTCTGGAGCACGTCTCTCTCCCCTCCACTCTCCCTCTCTCCATGGCCTCACCGAGGCCTCTGCCAGCAAGCGGGAACTCAGGCCGATGAATCTCCCCTGGCTGTGAC
>NW_012142857.1:84491-85944 GCF_000956105.1 Propithecus coquereli | reverse complement strand
GAACTCCTGAGCTCAAACAATCCGCCCGCCTCGGCCTCCCAGAGAGCTAGGATTACAGGCGTGAGCCACCGCGCCCAGCCAACTAGCCATCTTTTGATATAAGAATGTTATACAGTGAAGCTCAGAGATGTTAAGTGATTTACTCAAGATCACTCAGCTATGAAGTAGATGAGCTGAGACTCAATCCAGATATGACCTTTCTAACCTTACAAAATATGAATGAGGTTGAGTTTTAATTTTAAAAAGGAAAAGCACAGATGGCTTACATTGGAATATAAAATGAGGAAGTTTTGATTAGTTCTAGAATTAGGACCCAAACCTCTAATCAACTTACATCTCACCACTATCTAACATAAGCCAGCTACTCTTATGAATCAGATGTATTTACTATTTCCCACATATTCCCACCTCTTCTTAGAATATTTGAATAAGTGCCTTTCTCTCTTATTTTTCACTTATCCAACTTCTTACACCACAAACTCCACCTGACCTTTCCCTGAGTAGTTTGCCCTTCAGTAATCTCTTCCCCTTTTAAATCCTATGTTATGTATTATCTCTCTCTCTATATATATATATGTAGTCACCTGGCTTCCATCCTGTACTACCATATGCCCCTCTTTCTGGATTCTATAGTTCAGGGGTCAGCAAACTTTTGTGTAGAGGGCCAGAGGGTAACTATGTTACTCTTTGCAGACCACAGTCTCTGTTGCAACTACTTAATTTTCCTGTTGTAGTGAAAACAGTCATAGACAATTAACAGATGAATACACATAGCTGCATTCCAGTAGGACTTTACTTGCAAAAACATGTGGCCACCTGGATCAGTTTTCAGACACCTGCTATAGTCCAGTGACCCTCAAATGTGAATGTACATCAGAAATATCTGAGGGCCCGTTAATACACAGATCCATGGTGACCATCCCCAGAGCTGAGATGCAGCCAGAGCATTTACATTTCTAACAAGCTCTACTTTTCTTTGCAGTACACTTGTATACTAAATGTACAGTAAGGAATGAGGGCAGTGGAAAAACATTTGCCCTTTCTTTCTTTACAAAATATTTTCTAAGGATTCTCAGAACATCCACTGCATTGAGCAACCAGCTGCCCTTGGTGTTGGCCAACTTGATTAAACACATCTGCATTGGCTTTGCCTATTGTCTGGCTTTGTTCCCTCTGTCCCTTACTCCTGCTCCTTGGAATCACATTTTCAAATAATGCACCATTCATACGTCTTTGTTTCATGTTTTTCTTAGTAAGAACTCAGACTAATAACATTAGCACAGTACCAGGAGTGGGATTAGAGGTCAACCCATGGTATGTAATATCATATTTATTAAGACTCTTACCTTTGGTTAATTGTGATAACGGGCATGTGGCATGTGAAGATTTATGACAGTTGGGACACTTAAATATTATAGGGAAAATTTTAATTATAAAGAGTATGAAATAGGTT
>NW_012142857.1:82838-84441 GCF_000956105.1 Propithecus coquereli | reverse complement strand
CCTGAGCTGTCCTTATTCTCAACCTCAGTGGGGGCAGGACCAGGAGTGAGTCTGGGTGGGGCTGGGTTGGGTAAGCCTCCTCTCAGGCTCCACAACTGCTGTTAGCAGGGGTCAAAGGTCTGCTCTTTTTTTTCTGTGCAAAGCTGCTGGGAGCGGCTGAAATGGCTCCACTCAGCTGAAAGTCTGGGCTTCCGGGGTGGGGCTGTCCAAGACCCGCACTCTGGAGCACATCTCGCTCCCCTCCCATCTCCCCCTCTCCGTGGCCTCTCCCAGGCCTCTGCCAGCAAGCGGGACCTCAGGCCGATGGATCTCCCTTGACTGTGACATGGGCCGGGACATTCCCTACCCAGGATAGTAGTCTGAGCTGGGTGCACAGCCCTCTTTTGGGAGGAGGGTTGCCGCTCCAGCACATTGATCTGCCCTTGAAGGCACACACTCCTCAGTAGGCTCTTTCACAGATCTCTCTTCTGTGCCCCAAGGCAGTGCGATCGTGACCTGGGTCTACGGGGTCTGGTCTGCAGGCCTGTCCTCTGGACCCTGGAGATCAATCCCTGACCCTGCCAGGGGAAGAGGTGCTGGTCTTGAATCTCCTACAGGGTGCCCAAGCTGGATCAATTTCACTCCACCTCAGGATTTTCCCCACTCTCCTGGAGTCCCCAGGAAAGCAGCACCTGGGAGGGCTGGGGGGGTAGGGAACTCGCAGTCTGAGTACCCCTCAGTCTGCTGTAGGGCCCCAAAAGGAAAGGTTCCGTTCCTTGGAGATTCCTCCGTGTGATGGCTAAATTGTCTCTCTGGGCACCCACGGGTAGGGAGGGGGAAGGAGAGAATGGAGTACTATGGCATCTGCCGATAGGCTCGGGTCTGCGCCCGGGGAGGTGCCCTGAGGGGGCTGGGAGCCCGTCGCTGAGTCCGCAAGAGGCCACTGCTCACTGGCGGCAGCTGTCTCTGGGCTGGTGTCGGCAGGTCTCTCCAACCACTCAGGAGCCCTCCAGCAGTCCGAGATGCAAGGGAAGGGGAAGTTAACCGCTCCATCTACTCTTGTTGCTGGTGTCCAAAGGTCCCTCTTGGGACCTTTCTCCTTCCAGTTCACCTCCGCAACGTCTTCCCGTGGAGTCTCCTGTAGTTTCAGACACCCTTCCTTCCGACCCTCACCCGATCTATGTTTCTCTGCTAGTTTATTTTTTTGTCTTTCTTCTAAAATTCATCTTTTTTGCAGAGACATTCTGACTGGCGGCTTTTCTCATCCGCCATCTTGGCTCCTCCCCTCAACTTCCGATCTGCTGATTATTTTTAAAGCAATTTTTAAATAATGAGTAAATGAAAATTTGAGATCTTAAAGTGCTCTTATTTAACATTGAGCTATTTAAACATGATTTATTGGACAGTGGACCTTCCTGTCAGCCTTTATTGGAAAAGTGGTTGTTTAATTCCCATTAATTGATGCCTCTATAACAAATCAGCCAACATTTAGAGGGGGTTAAGTAGGGAAGAAACAGCACCATGAAGTGATATCTTTCAAACATTGACTTTGAACTTATTTCCTTCCTGAGTGACACTTTGGCAGAAACCGTGAATGAGAAAATCCCCTACTACATTTAAATGT
>NW_012142857.1:81473-82788 GCF_000956105.1 Propithecus coquereli | reverse complement strand
TTATTTTTTTGTCTTTCTTCTAAAATTCATCTTTTTTGCAGAGACATTCTGACTGGCGGCTTTTCTCATCCGCCATCTTGGCTCCTCCCCTCAACTTCCGATCTGCTGATTATTTTTAAAGCAATTTTTAAATAATGAGTAAATGAAAATTTGAGATCTTAAAGTGCTCTTATTTAACATTGAGCTATTTAAACATGATTTATTGGACAGTGGACCTTCCTGTCAGCCTTTATTGGAAAAGTGGTTGTTTAATTCCCATTAATTGATGCCTCTATAACAAATCAGCCAACATTTAGAGGGGGTTAAGTAGGGAAGAAACAGCACCATGAAGTGATATCTTTCAAACATTGACTTTGAACTTATTTCCTTCCTGAGTGACACTTTGGCAGAAACCGTGAATGAGAAAATCCCCTACTACATTTAAATGTTGACATCCGGGGTGCAATTTGATTTTTCCATATATCATTGGTGTTTATTTCTCATAATATCCTATAGTTTTAACAGAGGAAGCTGAAAAATATGATAGGTTGCAAGTATATAACTCTAAATTAATGAAACTTTTATTGTGGATTATTCTATTTTATTAGCAAGAGGAAAGACTAGTATGTTTTATAAAGGCATGAGAAGTAGGAAAGAAATGGATAATAATGAGTCTTGTGTTGAACATTTGTCTCGTTCTTTAGTTGTCTGTCACTTCAAGAACAGTCTCAGGATGCATGAGAATTATCTCCTTTAGTAATGCCCACCAAGGAAGAAGCCCTAAAACTCACTTTTACCAGCATCCTTTAAAACTGGAATGGAGCATTTGAACTAGACTCTACTAATTAGGTGTGTCTCATGAGATCTTGATTTGGGAACTTGTCTCCCTAACCCTGATTTGGGAACTGAATTATTGGAGGAAACATGAACCAAGCAAAACCAGTTTTTGGCAAGGGCAGCTGTAGAGACCTGTGGTTTCCAGGAGCAGTAGCAATAGGAGCTCAACTAACACCTTCATCAGTGTTAGCAGTGGGGTCCATGCCCACCAGGAGTAGCTGTAGCATCTCTGCTGGTGTCAGTCCATAGCGAAGATGAATGTTGTTCCTAACTACATGGATTCCAAGTGTGACATTTGGATCTTTATGAGCTAGTTAATATCTCTTAATGGATTTCTTTTCTAATTAAAAAGTTAAAGTGGGTTATGTTATTTTCTATTAAGAAAACTTCCTGAATCAGTCCCTAACTATGTGCCAGGCATTCTACCAAATATTCTTCATATTCCACATAATTGTATTCCTTACTAGCCATCTTTTTTTTTTTTTTTTTTTTTTTTTTT
>NW_012142857.1:65454-79757 GCF_000956105.1 Propithecus coquereli | reverse complement strand
TGGAAATCATGACAAAAGGAAATGAAAGGCATGGTCAGCCAACTATCAACTAGAAGAAAGCTGTGAAAACAGTTGCCTCCATTGCAACATTAAAGGAAGCCCTGCTCCCTCTAGCTTCTGGGGAGACAGTGCTGAAAATTAGTTCTAGTATTTAATTTTAAGCAATGCAGAGCTGCAAAGGTGACTTCGTGTGCAACTCTGATAGGTTTTCTATATCAGTGGCAGAGACCTAAATGGAAAAGAGTTGGGCACTGAAACCTAGGATGCAGAGAGTTGGGATCTGAGACTGAGAACCTTAAATTACCAAAGCCCCCTGTGTGAATCCACTATGCTAGTAGAGGAATCTCCATTCCCTGGATATAAGAGAACATATTTTTCTTGGTTGGTTATGCACCTAAAGCAGGTACCTCTCAAAATTGTACTTACCAATTACAAGATCTGCCCCTGTCTCCACCACCCTACATTGACTTCATACCAAATAGGAGGGTTGGGGCTAAGTATAACCTAAGCAGGAAATACAACCACTGCTCTTTGAAAACATAGCTCAACACTAAATAAATTTAAAGACTTGGTTAAAATATACTAGTAGTAATTGGTAAATATGTGCAGGAGTGGATCTCTAAAGTCTTTCATTGGATGGGTTAGGGGGTATATATAAGATTTGACATGTGAACACCTACCATTCTCTTGAGATTCAATATCCTGACAAGGTTTTCCCATTCTAATACATTACTGGAGTGGCTTTTTGAAGCTGGGGCATAATTCTTAGTACTGAGGAAGTGGCCAGAAGGCTCAGGGAAGTGAACATGCTGTCATGAATAATTTATATGAGATTGGAGAACCCACCAGTGATTTAGTTCCCTGGGTGGATCCAGGGACAGTGCTTTCCTTTAGTCAGTAAAGAACGTATTATGTGGACAGAATTGGCATCTATGAAAATCTCACTGGTATCTCTCCTCTAGAGGCCTAAATCTATAGTGGAAGATGGTGCTAGGGACCTGGGATCAACCTATACAGTGTTGTGTCCCTGATAACTCAAATACATAAGTCTGGGAACCAAGAAACAGAAGTGGGATTTGGCTCTGTCACCATCATTTCCAATCACTCACTCGTAGAACTTTTTCTTCCCATTTCTGCAAAGTTAGGCTCTGTTAACTCTTGGAAAATTCTTCTTTCAGAGGATACAGTAAAAGTTCCAAAGATTTGGAAGTCAGAACTATCACATGGTCACTTTGAGCTTCTCATGCTAGTAGAAACTAGACTAAAAAACCCAATCTATTATACTGGGGTATACCAAGTTATTACACCAAGTTATTGTTCATATTGAATGGAACACTTTGCGGGATTGAATTTAGTGGAAGGTATTAACATATCTGAAGAGTGCGAGAATGGGACTGTTTGGGGCCCCTTATGTGCAACACTCTAATTCCTTTTGGGGGCCAGGTGCAGTGGTTTATGTCTGTAATCCCAGCACTTTGGGAGGCTCAGGTGGGAGAATCACTTGAGCCTAGGAGTTTGAGATTGCATTGAGCTATGATCACATCACTGTATTCTAGCCTGGGAGACAAAGCCAGACTCTGTCTCTAAAAAAAAAACAAAAAATTACAAATAAATCCTTTTGGCTTTAACTCTTATTTCAGCCATTGTTTTAATAATAATTTCCACATGGTCTTCAACCAGCTTCATGCAGCAGGTGCAACCTGAAAGCCTCTTAAGTTTTCTTGTTTCTTGGCCCAGAGTTTCTCTTGTGCGGTACAGTAAGATACTCATAGGAATTCACTCTGGACCCATGCATAAACAACCTAGAAGTGAAAAGTTGCTAATATCTCATAAGGCAACTTGAATTATCGAAGATGGGAGATGATAAATAAATGCTTCCTCCTTTCTTTGCCTGGATGTAAAGATCTTAGACATATTTCTTAGGTTTCTTGGATCCTGTGGGATAGAACACCAGCCATTCATAGTGGTGGCTAACTCAGCAATATACCCTTGCATTGACCTTTTTTGTTTCCATGCTTGATCCCACTATACATCATTTCTGTTTTCTCTGTAGAAACTTTTGTCTCAGGATCTTCTTCAAGGGGAGGTTAGGCTAAGCCATTCAGAAATAAGAATACTTACATTTCACCCCAGGATTGCCATGAGTGAATGAATGAATGAATGTTTGATTACTTAGAGCAGCAATCATCCCATCTGTGGAGACTAGAAAGTTCAAATCTCTTGAACTCTCTAAAACAAAAAAGATACCTTATTGAAAGAAACTGTAGACTAAAAAAAAGAGAAAAAAATCCTCACAGGGTAAATGTACCAGAGTTATTCTGGGTTGTGTTTCCATCTAGGACATAATGAATCACAAATTCAAATGCAGGTGTGATGGTCCCACAAAGCTGGTGATTAGATGATTCACTCAAAAAGGTAATTTAGGCCATATAATTTATATTTGAAAATTTTAAATGTGTTAAAGCAAAGCTGTCTTTACTTGAATCCTTTGATGTCTTTTCAATGAACAGCCAAAGACAGAGCTTAATAGAATCATAATATCACATATTAGTAACTCTAATCATTATTCTAAATGTAGTTTGCTTTTTGTCAATTATAGATCCTTAGGGGACAATCCAAACCATGGTGTAAAGAAATCTCAAAAGAACAGTACAATTTAAAAAGTACTAGAGTGGCTTTTATGCTGATTGAGTTTTTCCTTTTTGCAAAACATAAACACTTTGGACAACATGTAACTCTTCTTTTAAATTTTTCAAAATTAGAATATAAAGCATTCCAGGACTTTCTGCAAATGTGTATGTAATTGACCTGGTTACACAGAGTAATAAGTGACAAAATGGCTTAGTGTCAATTAATAGTAGGGCTGAACTGGACTCCTAAAAATAATTTCCATACATCTTACACTGGCAGTTGAGTTAAGTAAGGTGAGATAAAGTAACTTGCCAGTCCCGGGGGCCAGAACCCTGGTCTCTTGACTGAAAGTCCATTTCTTCCATCTCTAAAGATTTATTGGAAAACAGTATTTTTTTCTTACGTTTTTAATACTTCTATTTGTTTTCCAGAATTCGATTCTGTTTTTGCCCTGAAACATAAGCTACATAAATGAATAACATATCAGAAAGTAGGAGGGATCCTGAATATGTTCCACATTTTCTATTGGCTAGCATTGGCCTTGGAGAAGAATAATATTCTAGGAAAAATCCCCCAGAGATATTCCTCCTGAGGGAAAATCTAGATCTATTTATGGACATAGTAGTGGCTCCTCCAGTGACTTCCAAATCTAAATGACTCCCCCAATGTGAATCAGCCTATTTTTCATCACATTTTGTTTGATCTGATTTACTGAGTCCCCACTTCCATGTCTGGTCTACTAGGTCCTAGTGAACAGGTCTTGAGATGCATTTCTAATACATGGGAAAACTTGTATCCAGGTAAACTTAGGGAAAGCCTCATTCTTTTTTACCTATGTAAAAGAATCTGAGCATGCAGGTGGTATCCAAATCATCTAGATATCTATGTCATACAGATAGGATCGCTTATATTGAGATAACAAAGCACCCTGAACATCAGTGGTTTGAAACAGCAAGAGTTTATTCTTTATCTATGCTACATAACCAGTGCAGGTCATCTGTGCTACAGATCCAGTGTAAGGGGCAATGCCCATTGCAGTTACTGAGGCTGACAGAAGCTTTAAATAGCATATGCTGCTGTGTTCAAAAAGAGGCTGCAAATGGGAACGTGATGAAGTACATACAGTTTGTTAAAGTTTCTTCTAAGAAATGATACTCTGCTCATTTCCAAGGGGGTATGAAATGAGAGGCAGAAATGTGTTATAGATAGAGTCAATGACGATCACAACTCTCTTTTGATGGATCCCCCATCACCACCCACCGACAAGTCTGTACAGACCATCTCAAGCTCCCGCTCCACCTCCTGCAACCCATTGTTCTGACCCTATTTTCTCTTTTCTGGTTTCTCTCTTCTCCCGTAGAATAATTTCCACCAGGTTCTGTATATTTAGCATATCTCTAGCAATATTTCTCTCTGGATTGGTTTGGTTATTTCCTCAGATGCCTCCTTTGAAAGTACAGCCATATGCAGCCCATGCCAATACCATATCACCCTTGAACTGACTTCAAAACTCACGCAGAATCTCAGCTTATGTAGAGCACCTCAAGCCTATCATTGTAGAAAAAGTTCATCCTGGGATAGACTGGGGAAAGTAATCAAATGAGACCGGCAACAAAAAGACCTGAAACATGACAGGCATGTAAAGGAACATGACTGCCCAAATTGATTTAGAAACTTGTTTTGAGGTAATTGGAAAGTCACCAGAGATACCAGAAAGGAAGAAATATTTAAATTTTTGGTTTAATTATATGCCTATTTATGTGGGAGATAAATATATATAAAATATAGATATCTATAAACTACTGAGTAAAAAAGAAATTTCTGAAAGAGTTGACTCATTTCTATATTTTATTTGAATACCATTATGTCAGGGGTCATAGTTTCATAAGAAGGAAACAAAAGGGTAAAATTATAATTAGAACCCAAAGGAATTGGAAGAAATTTGCTTTAAAATTCCACCCATAACTAAATTCTTTCCAGCTCTCACTACATTGGGCACTAGAAAAAAACACTGAGACCTGAGAGCTTGATTCCAAGCTCTGTTCAATCTCTAAGTAGTGGCAAAAATTGGGAAAGTTACTTTGCCCTCTGGGTGTCCTATTCCTACTCATTTGTGTGAGAACATTGAATGAAATGATGTGAAAGTTCCTTTTCAGATCTAAATTAGAGAAGTCTTTTCTTCTCAGCATTAAATCTACTTAAATGAGTGAAGGGAGTAGGATCAGAGTAGAATTCTCCTTTAGCTATTTTATTGACATTTTGGATATGGCTCCCATCCTTCCCCTTCAGTAGCAGGTCCCTCCTCATACATACCAAATGTTTGTAAAAGAGCTTGCATCGCGATTGTGATATTACAGTTTACAAGAGGGTAGAGTGTTCTTTATGCTACAGGAATTCCAAGGCCAGCCGATACCTATTTGAGTCACTACACTGGAATCCACACATAGGAGTAGATAGCCTTAAACAATGGGTTTTGCAAAAATACTTATATTTAATGCTGGTGAGAAATGCTGATTCCCAAGATATCTTCTCTCAGTGAGGTGTTAGACTGACCCTGAGAGTAGAACAATCCAAAGAGTATGATAAAGGAGACGTGTATCTTGCAGCCCTTTACTGCAAGGGTGCTCAGGTGGTGAAGGCATCTGTTAGAAAACCATCTAGGGGTAGACCGAGTCAGAAGAAAATTTCCTAGGCCACATAGGGCCATTGCCTTGCTGAGTGAGGTGATTCTCTGGCTTTGCTCTCCTAATGTAGCAAATGAAGGGGCTATATCAAAGCAATGGTTTATTAAGCCCATTGCCTAAGTTAGATTAACCTAGGCTCTCCATATGGTCCTGTAAGTTTTCAGCCTTCAAAAAAGCATTCCTCTGACTGTTTTATGTGAGAGTAGGCAAAGAGAAGAGCAGTTTTCAGGCTCATGTAGGAGCCAGGAGAAGACATTAGGAGTGGAGAAATTGAGGTGAGATCAGATCCTAGCGATATTTTGAGTGAAGTAACAACAATGTTCTTTAATGGTTTGGATGAGAAGAACAAAAAATAGAACAAAGGAAAGATGACTTTAAGTATTTTTGGCCTAAAAACTGGAAGGACAGAGCTGCCATTAACTTAAATGGGAAAACCGTGGGAAAGTAGATTATATTTTCATGTAATTCATATAGTGTATTATAGCATATAAGACATTATTTTTAATAATGTTATAATTTATATAATTTATTTATATCTATATGTAACTATGTTTACATTTGCATATATATGGGGAGGGTTTTGAGAACTCAAATTTGGCCATTTTAAGTTTCAAATAACTAGAATATTCATGAATCTCCTAGTGTGTTTTCCTTTGCATATATAATGTTATATATACATATGTAATTATACTCTACATAACATATTTATAATCTTCTTTTTCCTTTGGATCCAAATGAGTAGGGAAAGTCTTTGAGAAACTCTACATTATTGTATTATTGCTGATTTTTGTATCAAGTGTCTTCTCCAGGGCATCTAAAAGAGATAGGACACTCAGCCTTGATAAAATAACCACAGGTTATTCCTTAATGTAATCTACCTGAAGGATCAACACTTTTTATTTTCTGAAGCAGGCAAGAAAATGTGGGATAGGCCAAGATGAGGTATGGTGAGCTTTACTGAAAGGATAGTTGAATCTCTGGTGATGTTACAGTGACAGTGTATGAAAAGTGTATGGATAGATTTTCCCCCAATTTCAACACATATCTGTACTTAACAAAGTCCAGCTTTGGGAAAAAGAATCCCTTGCTACATTTCTGGTTTCCATAGACCCAAAATGTGCCTTAATTTAACCCTTGAGCCATAGGATTAATTTAATCCTATCTCAGACCATAGGATTCTGAGATAGAGTGTTAACTAACGAACACATTTGTATGTGGGTCTTTTCATTTCAATTCGGGTAACCCACTATTGAACTCCCTAGTAAGAACTCTGTTGCACCTAAACCAAGTTCTCTACATAATAGAAAATATTAATTTCCTCTGGAGACAACTTAGGATGTTTTTCTATGGAGGAACTAACATCTGTATTATTTAGAAAGTTACCTCTTTGTCCTTTAGGAGCAATAGGCCACTTATTCTTATACCTCTCCTCATTCCTTTCCACATCATGCTGCTTAAATGCTCTTGGCTCTGTCCTGCCCACAGAAGGCCTGCCCACCATGACAAGAGAAACCACTCATGCTGGAAACGGTTGCTCTTTGCTGCTTCTCAAAATTCGCGCTTCCAGGTCCCTTTGCTTTGTATTCTTTCTCTGAACAAAGAGGATGAAGGGAGGAGTTGTTGATTTGTCCCACTCATGCAACATATCATTAACAACCATTATGGGACATATTTTTACCTTCGGATCACAAGCACGGTGCTTGTGTTATGACAGGCACAAATAATTGTAATAAATTACATCAAATTGGCATCTGGGAGAAAAGCAGAAAGTGAAAAGATACATGGAAAAAAGTGGTTGCAAAACAGAGGCAAATGTGCAAAAGCAAAAATGAGAGGTAATCAAAGAGGAAGTAAGATCAGCCCTGGTTAGAGGGATACCATGTTTTGGGGCCTATACATAACCTTTATACCTTCCATTATTGCCATTTCACACATTAGTCCCTTATGCCAACAAAAGTTTGGCTGATCAAAGAGGTTGGATGATATCAGTAGTCTGAGTCAGTCTGATACTTATTGGTTAGTGCCTCTTCTGTGGTAGATACTTTCTTGTGGGCATCAACATAAGAAACAATGATTTTCATACTTCATGCACAATCTCTTCTACAGATTTCTTATCCCAGATGTTCCAGCACTACTTCTTCCAGCCAAGCTGTTTACTACTTCTGAGTCATATATTTTCTTACTTTACACCACTTTTTTCACACTAAGAAGAAGACCAGAAGCACTGCCCAAATATTGACTGATTGAGAGGGTTTCCCCCTCACTACTGTCTTTGAGGGCCACTCCAGAGTAGGGCTATAATGGAACAACAGGTAATAAAAGTGAGCCATTTCTGAAGCAAGCTTGTTTTTTTTCCCTTCTTCATTAAATAATCATAAGCAACGTCCCCTCTAGTGTGGCCATAGGTGTAATTTAAGAAGGAGATGCTAGAACAGCAGTGGCGGATGATGTGGTAGTCTGGAATACCTGCTTGTGTAGCTTAATTCTGCCCTCGGGCCTGTTAATGCTCAATCCTGAATGTAACACTTCCATGACATGCATGAAATGACCATATGTCTTGGTGAGTCTGATAGAGGCCAACTCTTGTTGAAAAGTTTCACCATATCATTACTTGATTTGCCATGGTCAGTGTCTATCAGGGCTCAGTATTAAGGCAAGGGCTGTTTTTCAAATGATATATAATTCTCTACTGTAGATGGTTTGTTCTTACTACAGAATCCTAGAGGTAAACATTGTGATTCCATTAATGGAGCATGCTATAAACACCACATGACAATTATGGAACCACCGGTTCCCCAAATAAAACCATGAACTATGAACAAAATGTAAAACCAACTACTGGAAAACATTAGAGAAAGACCAAAAGTAAGAAAATACTAGAGAGTATTAAACAATTAAGAAAAAGGGGTGAATAAGTTTTCTGTTTCTCAAAGATTTAAGCCTGAGTGCAGGCTCCATGCTATACCACGTAGGATAGCTAAATCTCAGATAGAAAACGTGGGATTATACTGGCAACGCTAATATAAAGGACAGAGTTAAAAGTTAAGAGTTTTTAATACAGTTTTTAAGGTTCTGAAATTTATGTAAAGCAATACAATATTAATATTAAATGACTAAAAAATTAAGGATGTGTATTGTAATCCCTAGAGATACCACTCAAATAATGCAAAACATTACAGCAGAAAACCAATAGGTAAATTAAAATTTAATTCTAAAAAAATAATAATTACCCTAAAAGAAAGTAGGAAAATGGAAACAGAGGGACAAAAAGCATATGGGGAAGGGGAGAGTGAAAAAAATTTAAATATTCAGACTTAAATCCAAACATGCCAATAATTGTATTAAATATTAAAGTATTAACCATACCAGTTAAAAGGCAGGCATTATCAATTTGCCTTAAGAAAGTAAGACCCAAGTGTATGTAGTCTACAAGAGATGTGTTTCACATATAAAAACATAAATAAAACATAAATAAATGGATGGAAAATTTAAACCTTATAAACAGTAATCATGGGAAAGCTATGAAAACTATGTCAGTATTAAATAGACTTTTAAAAAACATTCATAATGATAAAAGCATTAATTTATTACGAAGACATAACAATCCTAAATGTCTGTGCATGTAATGACAGATCTTCAAAGCACATGAAGCAAAAACTGACCGAGGAGAAAAAAAACAAATCCACACTTGTAGTTGGACATTTCAACAACGCTCTTGCAATAGCTAATAATGTATGTAGACAGAAAATTAGTACAGGTACAGGGCCCCTTTCTTTTGGTTGCCGTTAAGCGCCTGTTTTTTTCAGAAAATTGGCCCATCTTAAACTTCGGTTCAATTACACGGAACCTGGCACGAGTGACTCCATTCTGGTTTGGTCTGGTATGTTGAGGTGTATTGCAGGAAGTCAGTCCAAAACAAAGACCCTCCATAGGTTTTACTTAACAGAGCATAAGGCATTCGTTTGCAATGCGCAGTGCTTTGGATCCACGGGCAGCTAAAGGACACATGCGGACATTTGTGTGGCAAGACCCGAACCTTTTATGTGTTGCCTTAATGGGTTTGGGTCTCATGGGGTTATAAAAATCTTCCCACGAGTTTCCCTGCTCTTGCCAGATACCATCCCTCATCAGTGGGAAAGGTTCTCCACTCAGCTATCAATTACTGAAAGGGAGGCGTAGGAGGTTTTTGTTTTGGTTTGTGGAGACAGGCCCGTGGGTGCTAAGTCTATTAATTAGAATTTAAAAATACACATATCCTGGCATTATAATTCCAGAAATCTTAATTCTAGACCAGCTGCACCCACCTTCTGGTTACTGCAGAGCCTGCCTACCACAGTCCTTCTGGTTCACTCAATTTCTGAGAGGATAGGCCTGTCAGTGGGACCCAGTATGTGGTACAGTTTCTCCTCCTCCAGGCTGTGAGAACATGTTACTAATAAATTGCTGCCAACCTCATCTGTCCAGTGTTGGGTGTCACATATTTGGCCATATCATGCTATTTAGGGTGACATATGCCTCTTTTACCAGTGAGATAAATAGGAAGGGATCAGAACAACACAGAGTATTTGAAAGGAAGAATGAAACAGGCACAGGAGAAAAGGATATTAAAGAAAAACTGTAGAGAGACTGCATGTAAAAATTACCTAGTCCTTTTGACTATGACAGAATTAATTTGACAACTATTTTTCAAATCAAAAACTGGCCTAGCTGAAAAAAAAATACTCTTTTCTATAAAGTGCATGCTTTTATTACAAATAGTACACAATGAACATTCTTAATAAGGTCCATGAGCGTTTTCCCTTTAAATGAAGCATTTTAAGATAAAAAGAAATAGATGCCAATTTGGATAGAGACACCATGGATTTTTGCAAAGATGTTGTATCCTCAATATTAACTCTTGTACTGAGGAACACTGAGTCTGAACTGTGAGCAGTTTGTCCTGCTGGTTCTGTTGAATTCCCCTTAAACCAACAATCACAAAAGGTATGGCAGTGTGAATGCAAGTATTTTCTTGTTAAATAAAACCAACAGGGGGCTTGTTCCAAGGAATGCTTGACTAGGTAAGCAGGCTAAACATGCTGAGTAGCAGTTTAGGGGCACTTTGTTAGGTTTTCTTTTTATTTACTTATTTATTTTTCAGAAAAAACAGCTTCTGAAGTCCAGGCTTGTGATAATTATTCTATTCTTCTCGAAAGCACAATTACTTTACCCAAAGACACTGTCTTTGTAGAAGTGAAGAATCTTTGGATTGATGTGCTCTTGCTATAAATGCCTTCTTTAGATTAAAAAATAGAAAGATGAATAATAAATTTCTTATGATTTCTTATTTGGTTTGATAAAAACTGAAAGGACCTGATACTAATTAGAAGATTCCATAGTCTATTATTTTTCATAATGCTCACTCTCATTTCAATGTAAGATTTAGGCTTATAGCTTCTTTTTTAATAAAAGAAAGAGGAGGGGAAAAATGGTGAGAAACTTAAGCCATAATAGAATCCTTCTAAAGAAATGAAGGCATGATAAGGCTTACACTAGATGCCAGCTTCTTTTTGATAACTCTCCTAAAACTCTTCTTTATCCATCTCCATTACTCAGAAATGACCTATTTTGCCCTCCTATTTATACCTCCTCTGAAAGCAAGTATTAGACTGAAATATGGTAAATTACTAATGTGCCATTTTTATGATTTTATACTTATCCATCTTTGTTTATATCTATGATGGTGGCAGGCTCTAAGTAGACATTCAAAAATATTTATTGAATTGAATTTTGTGTGGTGCTTGCATTGGTGGTTACGGCCAGCAAGTTTCGAGGACTCTTGCATCTTCCTTTTCCTCCACTAACCAGGAGTGGCTGTCCTTTGCATCTGCAGCTACAACTCCACTCTGAGATCACAGGACCAAAAAGCCCAGACTTCAGAAAAAACCTGAAGGCCTTTTGGATCAAGAGGAAATCATCTTCACCTCTAATCTGAAGGGGAGAGAAGAAAGGGCCTTTGTCACTGTAAGTCATTGCGATGTTCACTGGTTCAGAGCCCTAGTCCACTCTCAGATTCAGAACATGCCCTCAATTTGGCCTCTGACATTTATATGCCTTTTAGAACACCTAAAAGTAAACTGACTTTATCACCCACCCCTTTTTGTCCCCTAATCATCCCGCAAGTCCCGTTGGATATCTGTCTCCTTGCTAAGTGACTTTCTGGGCTGTGACTGAAGATTTCAAATCAATGGAAGTAAGAATTGACTTGTTGCATTGAGCCATCTTCATCAAAACAAACCAGCAGCCATGTCACTTCCCAGCAGTTTCCCTTTTCAACTCCTTCCCTCCTGTCTCATTTAACTATATCAGTAATCGGTAATGTCTTGCTGAGTTCTATTACCTTTTTGCTTAATTTTCCAATTTTCTCTTCCCTAATTGTGCCTAGGCACTCTTTGTATACAATCACTTTGCAGTTCATGGGGCCTTATTTTCAGCAAGGGTAAGTCTTTAAATTTGTGAACATGCCTTGAGGGGCTGCAGTGGTTGAGCTCACTTAGCCCAGGAAAATTTAAAATGGGCCTCTTGGGAACAGGAAAGGGAACAGAGCAAGTCTGATGGGGAGGACAAGAGGACATGGAAATGTTGGTGGTATTTTATATATAGGTGCCACAATCCAGTCCTACCTAATGGTTCAGATATGCGACCCTCCATTAAAGCCCCATTCTTCAGCCTTACAAAGCTGTTCCACCTGTTGAAATGCTGTTTACACAAATTTTGCACAGTTACTCTTCAATATGAATGTCTTCAACACAGCATTTCCCCAAAGCACATTTTAATAGTGGAGTGGGACTATTGCTCACAGATAGCTACGTGTATCTGAGATATTTGGGGAAAATTCCCCAGAGATGAGATAAACAGAGCAGAAAGGAATAGCCGGGGACTGTGGAAAATAAAAGTCAAGGTTTTCAGGAAGAATTGCTGTGCATCTTCATGTTGTTTAACTTCCCTATCTTGGTTCTCCATGGAAATGACAGCAATACCTAAGACTAAGAAGGTTAATTTACTCTGAGTATATTATTTATAATAATGGAAATGGTTCTCTGCAATTTACCCTGGGAATCTTAAGACCTCTGGAGTTTTCTCTTCATTTTCCTACTCAAGGTAGCATATTCTAGGCATTGTGTATTTCAAATAGCCAGTGCTTTCCAAAAAGCACAAAGTGTCATTGTCTCAGATCTGTGTTGCTCTTTACAGAAAACTAATTTAGACCTGGCTCTCTTATCCTCCATTTAATCACTCTTTGTCCATCGCCTGCCCTTCACTGAGGTCTTTCTTTCTCAATCTGTCCAAGTGTTTTCATTCTTTACCTTAGAGATTAGCACTTATTTGATCTACTATACCTTCCCAGGGATTTTTAACCCAAGTCTATTAACCCCAGAAATAAGCATTTATTTTTTTTCCTTTATCCAATTAAAAAAGACATCCAAATCAATATCTAAATGATGCGAATATTCTTTGCCATCATTAGCCGCTGAGGTTTTTTTGTGTTTCCCCTTATATGATTTAACTGATCCTTATTCTTTGACATTTTCAGAGCAAGAACAGCCTTTTTGAATTCATTAGTGGGGTCCTTAGCTGGATACTTGCCTCCTGTGAATTCAGACCCTTCACAGTTCAACTTTCTCTAGCACATAATTGCAAGCTCTACATTGCACCTCTCTGATTGTGACTTTTAAAAATTGCCTCTGTTCATTACCTGCCTTCTTTCAATAAGGCCCTGTGAGAGTTCTCTAATTTTTTTAAGCTTTGCTGGATTCCAGTTCACTATCAGGATAAGAAGAGAATGGGAACATTTTCTTCCCTTGCTATCAAAAAGTAGCTTAAAGCAATCCCTCTCCAAATGTCCTTCTGCCTGTCATTTCCCACTTGCACCCCAAAACACAGGCACTAGGAGATCTTGGTAGGACAGCTGAGTACTCAGTTCAGGAGCAATTAGACAAGGTGATGAGATTCCCTTCACCTTCTCCTTCAGTCTTCTCCCAGCATACCCAGTCTTCAGGGTAAATGGGGAGCACTGGAGAGGTCACCAAACACACAGCACCTCTCCTCAGTACACAAATCACTTTAATGCATTGCCTTTGAAAGTAATTCACTGGTTAGAATTCAGGCCTGGGCACAACAGCTGAAGATGGCGGATTAGGGGTTATCTCCTGGCTTTCTGCTCCCAGAGTAGGAGGTAAAGAACATGGACACCCACAGGCGAGTGAGGCGCTCCCCTGCAGGATGAGCTTTGTGAATCTACAGAGAAGCAGCGAGGGACAAGCAGTCCCATGGATAGAATAATGTTAGCTTTATAAGCGCTGGCAAATTACTGGAGAGTTGGGACAAAGGGGAAGTCCAGCGCGGGCAGGCCGCGCCCGGCGGCGGGCTCACCCGCCAGTGAGATCAGACTCACAGGAATATGACTCTTCCTCTACCAAACCCCACTCCCACACAGGCAGGGAAGTGCCAGAAGTCAGTGCGAAGTGGTAGCACAGACCGACAAGCGGTGGGGAGCCGAGACAGGAGCGGGGTCCATTTCGAAGGCGCCGGAGCGCGGCGCTGGGTCAGCATCAGAGGGGAGGGACCGGCCGGAGCGCGCGCTCCCTGGATTGGATGCCGCCCGAGCCCACAGGGGAGTTTGGAGGCAGCTTCTTGCCTCAGGAGACCACCAGGACTAGATTGGGGGAGTGGAACTTCATAAAAGAGGCTCTACCCGCGGAAATCCCTGAAAGTTCCGCGGGTGCTGGGAGGGACACAGCACAGAGTCCTTCCGGGGATCGGTCCAGAGCCGCTGTGGTAGGGCGCGCAGCGAGCTCAGCGTGCGGCCCTGGGAATTGGCAAGGGCGGACCCCGGCTCCAGATGCCTTCCTGGTGCAGTCGGCTTCAGCGCTGACTAGCAGGGGGTGGGCAGCTGCAATTCGGGGACCCCAAAACCTGCGACCGCGGGGACTTGGTGCCTGGGCGACC
>NW_012142857.1:50392-53014 GCF_000956105.1 Propithecus coquereli | reverse complement strand
TCTTTTTAATATGTTCCCTCATCTTCGTCTCCTTGTAACTGTCCTGTTTATTCTCTCATTTGAATTAGGAGGTACATGAGCTTCCTGTCTTATCTGCCCTCAATCCACATTCCTAAGTGATGTCAAAGTTTTATTATAAAACATAATACCGTGACTTCCCTGCTTAATTTCTTATACTGGTTTCCCATTGCTTCCAGGAAGTATGTCAGTCTCCCTTGTGTGATCTTCCAGCTCATCTGTGATAATTATAATAATAAATTTATTAATAGCACTAATAATAGTAAAGATACTGACAGTAAGTACAATGTGCACTAATTGAATGCTTAATCAGTATGCATCAGACATTGTGTAAGCATTTTATATGCTGAAATATAATTCTTTTTACTCTTCCCAATAGTTCTAAAGAGTGGCTGATATTGTTGTCATCTGATTTTGTAGATGAGGAGAGTAAGGCAGAGAGCACTGAAGAAGTATGTCTAAGAACACAAAGCGAGAAAGTGGTAGAGCTGAAATACAAATCCAGGTTGTGTTTTTTTCCTGATTGTTTCTCTGAAGACTTTACTTCAGTTCACATCCCCCAGCTACATTCACACTTTGCTCCAACTATACAGGAATGCTAGGAGTTCCTAAAGCATTGAATTATAGAGTGTAATAATCGGATTGTTATTTCCCTATCTGTTTTAGTAGATTGTGAGCCTCTTGAGGGCAGAGGCTGTGTTTTACACTTCCTTTCCTCCAACCTCAGCAGAGCACCTTACACATCATGGATGCTTGATATAATTACGTTCATGTATAGTCAGTTCTGCGATAATTGACAATTAAGCATAACATAAATTCCATGCTTGTTTGTGTCCAATTTTGTCCTCAAGAAACACTAGACGAACACAGAAAACTATACGAAAAAGAAGCAAGTAGCATTCAAATATGCAAAATGTACACATTTCACTTCTACCAGCTACCTTAATTCCCTGTGTCTATTAATAGCCACGCCCCTCCCCATCTGGTGTTACAACTTTTCATTTCAGAGAAATCCTATTTCGGAGAAATCTCCTTCCACCACTTCACAATAATTCACAAGCTGCAACCTTCCGATGCCCATTTCCACAATACTTTCAGGTCTTTCTGAAGATAAAGTATCATATTTATTGTAGTATTTATGTTTTTCCAAGCATTTAAAATGTGTAAAACTATTTTACCATTTCTATTAGGTTCCTATCTCTTTTCGTATGTGTTATTGATAAAGTTCTTGAGTGTCAGTTATGTCCCAACCCTATTATCCTCATAGCCCTATAGTTTTCATTGTGCCGATTTTTGCAGAGGATGGTGATATTTCCGAACATATATTTCTCATTGCAGCAGAACTCATTGTACTTGAATGAATTAAAGAAAGGCTGAAACTCACCGGATTTCTGTTAGGGCTGAATTTTGTTCCTTCTAAATTCATATATTGAAGCTCTAACACTTAGAACCTCAGAATGTGATTGTATTTATAGATAGGGACTTTAAAGAAGAGATTACGTTAAAACGAGACCGTTAGTGTGGGCCCTAATTCAGCATGACTGATGTTGTTATAAGAAGAGGAAATCTGGACAGACAAAATAGACATGAGGCATGTAATTTAGTTATATAGTTTATTTTTTATCTGCTACTATTTCCTATCTGTGCAGTCATAATCCATACCTTTTTCTTTAAGTTCTCAAACATATTTATAATAAATACTTTTTTCTTACCTGCTAAAATGAATATCTGAATCACCTGATAATTTATTATTCTTGACCGATTTTTCCTGAGAGTATATGTCACATTTTCTGCTTATTTGTGCATCTGTTCATTTCTGTTAGTGTGTTGGACATTGTTGATTATACATGAGATGATGCCCTTTTTTCTTTAAAAGTTTTGAGTTTGTTCAACTGTAAGCTAAATCACTGACAAATTCTCTTGGCCCTCTTAAATTTACTTTCATTCTTTATTAGGGCAGGTCCATTTTAGTTTAACACTCAATCCTAAACATGTCTTTGACTTTAGATAAGGGCTAAACAAATTATCACCCACAGCCCAAATCTGGCCTGCTGCCTGTTTCTGTGAATAAAGTTTTACTGGAAGATAGCCATACTCTGTCATTTATGTATTGTCTATGGCTGGTTTCACACTATAATGGCAGAGTTGAGTAGTTGTGACAGAGACTGTACATCTCAGAAAAGTTAAATATTTACCATCTAGCCTTCTTCAGAAAGTTTTCCAGCCCCTATTCTATGGCATGATCCTCATTCTTTAACAATGGCCTTTAATGCATGGTAGCTAAATGCCTGGGGTGCAAGTCTTTTCACTAGGAAAATGTCGGAAGGTCAATATTGTCAGAATCATTTTAAAAATCTTTTCTGTGAGTTTGGGAGAGTGTAAATAGTCTCTTCATAATATTTGCCTATTTCCTAGCACATGTTTTGCCCTTTTATCTTAAATTTGTCATTTTTTATATGTCTTAGGGATTTTGCCCTCTTATTTTTGATATATCTCACAAATGTTTTCTCACAGTTTATTTGTTTTTTGACTTTGATTATTATTGCCAAGCAAAATACTTTTTTTTAATGTAGTCTCTTCATAATATTTGCCTATTTCCTAGCA
>NW_012142857.1:48671-50342 GCF_000956105.1 Propithecus coquereli | reverse complement strand
ATATTATATTAATATATAGGAATGCTGGAAATTAACCAAAATCTTATGACAAGCTTTTTTTGGGAACTCCAATTCAAGAAAAATGGCTGATTCTTGGTAATAACAGCAAATTGTGTGGGATTTTAACTTACCCCAGGCACCCTTCACTCCACAGCTCATTGGTAGCCATGAAAATAACAAGCCACATTCCCAGTACCTAAGGATGTAGAATAGATCATTTATAAAGGACTATAATGAATTAATTGATCTGGCCTGCCTCATAGCTTGCTGAAATAACAGCTTAAAGGCTCGTCTTTATTTCACCAAACTTGAGACTAGCCTAGTGTCAAAGCTGCTTCCCAGTTGGTATGTCAAAAATATTTATAGAATATGTCTTAGGTTGCTGCTGCCTAAGATAATAATTGTAATGAATAATAGATTAATCAGAAATCTTGGGAAGAAAGGCTCAGAAATGAAATATTGTTAAGGGTTTTGAAAATCCCCCAAATATTCTTAGAATCTAAAAGGCCTACATGTTCAGGGATGTATGTATGCTGAGGAAAGATATGAGAAGATCTTGCTAAGCTCTTACCTCCTGCTGGCCTTGAAGCTTGATGGAAGCAGGAAGTGAAGGCTGAAGCAGAGTTAACTGCCTTTCTGAGTGGTAAAGATGTGCCCCAACCTAGACACAAAACCCCTCAGCAAATACTGGACGATTTCTTGGTTCTAGTCACTTAAAGAAATCTATTCAATCATTATATGACCACTAAGAAAACATGACGAAAACTTGAGGAGACATACAAGAAAGAATACAGAATTTATAGAATAAGTTCACAGCAGCTACTAAACAATTAAACAACTATGTAGCGTGAACAACAAATCCTGACAAATCCCCGGGGAGGCGAGAGAATCTGAGTTCCGAAGTCGCCACATTGTAGTAGTCGAAGTGTCTGATTGTTAACAAAAAATTATAAGTCATACAAAGAAACAAAAAGTATGATCATATACAGGAAACAAAATAAATCAGCAGAAATTGTGCCTGAGAATTTCGGACATAGTGACTGAGAATCTCTAGGATTGATATTCAGGATCTATATTTTTTTAATAACTTTCCAGGATAATTCTAGGTCCAGGTCATATTGGTACCTAGGTATATCAATAGGTATATTTACTGGTGTTCATTGATGTAAACTAATTTTTAAAAACAATCAAATTATAGAATCTCATAATCTGAAGTGGCCCAAGTGGCCTTAAATTTGAACTTACGTTGACCAAATGCTCCCAAAAATAGGAAAAAAATAAAAAAATAAAGCTCATTACTCATAGTGGTTATAACGAAAATCTCACAAAATTTTGTAATTGTAGAGAATATAAGAATTTGAAAAGATTTTCAAATATTTTATCTCATTTTTTCTTTTGAGGAGTGTGAAATCAATATTATGCTCATTTTCCAGTTACAGAAATTTATTTCCATAAATTTTAAGCAGTATTTTCATAGGGTCGCATGTCTAGTCAGTGGACTAAAGGAAAACTAAAGGAAAAAAATCTCATTTTCTTTCATTTATAAACACACAACATACATATACATGCACATATACACAAATTATGTGCATAGAAAAGATATTCACCAAGATGTTCTTAGATATTTTATTTAATAAAATGATGGTTAGTTTTTCTTTTAAATATTGATCT
>NW_012142857.1:47421-48621 GCF_000956105.1 Propithecus coquereli | reverse complement strand
AGCTATGGCTGAAGCATGTAAAAAAAAAAAAAAAAAAAGAATTCAGGCCTGCCAATACGCTGAGTTCTTCTCCTTATGTGATCCAAGACGCAACACTTAATAGAAATTTTACCTGTAAACTCCTACTTTGGGAGGGGCTGTGTTTCTGGCTCCAAATGCCTGGGAGTGAATTCCTCGCAGAAAAATTCATGGAATTGCAAAGAGGCAATCTTATTTTTGCAAAAGAACATTTTAATGTCATACTGAGTTGATCTTATTTATTTATTAATATTTAACAACTGTGTTTGCTCACCAATTATGCAGTTTGCTGAGCAGGGTGGCCTATTTAGTACTGATTATTGGTGCAAAGAGCAACTAAGGGATTGAGAATGTGATGCCATAAATTTTTCTCGGACATCCACATCAGCAGTCTTCAAACTTCAAGAAAATACAAAAGAAAAAAGAAAACGAGGTAAAAATAAATATATCTGGCAGCTGGGATCTGGAAGTTGAGAGCCAGGTTGGGCTGTTACCAACTAAACATGGACAAAAACTAATAAAAATAGAAACTTTCACAGAATATATACATTACTCAGACAAAGCCATTATGTGACCCCAAAGACCGTGACAGTGACACAGAGGCTCTATGACGAAGCTACCTAGAAATAACACCAGGCACCAGCCAACATGAGTGAGCACTGTTTCTTCACCAGTAACAACTCTAGTTCCATATTAATTTTCCCACCTCTAGAGAATTTTTCCCATCTAATTGAGACATCTATACATTTCATCTTGTAGGCTCTTGGGATAACAAATTACTAAAATATTCTGTTTAGAGAATAGTGTTGCTTTTTATTTAAGATTTTAGTTAAAATTTTATTGAAGAGTGAACCTCAAAGGGGTGCTGGATTGAAGGGGACTCCTTCTTTATAGCATCATGGAACTTACTAGAAATAACTCACATGTGGTTGACAACCAAAATTTGTTTTGATCAGAATATATTTGAGCTACTCTATCAAAGCCTCTCAAGATTTGATTAACGTACATAACAGATTAAAACACTTGTTATATCTAAATCAACCTAAGTAATCACCTAGTTTATAAACTTCATGCCACAGAAAAGAAGTTGGGACCCCATGAAGAGAAATTACCTGTTATGTTCTCTCTGTTGTAGGTAGATGTAAAATTTAAACCAGGCTCTTGTGCTTTATGTAATCATTT
>NW_012142857.1:39704-42296 GCF_000956105.1 Propithecus coquereli | reverse complement strand
TTCAAAGAGCTGGCAATCAGGTTGAGAAAAGTGAAGTGACTGATTTGAGCTAGGATGAGTGGGAAAGGGCAGACTTTGCTTACAGTAATCCATGCTGGAAAGTCTTTTCTACATTTAAAATTTCAGGGAAAAGAGGCTCGTGTTCTACCGTATACATTACTGCAAAAGAGCACAGTATAAATTTAGCTCAGTTAAAACACTTTGTCTAATGATTAGGATTCATCACCCTTTAGCAAAGTAAGGGGACATTTTTCTTGTAGAAAATGTCCATGTCTCTTTGTCAGAGGAGATGCCTGACCAGCATGACTTTCTCTTTGCTGTCCAACCTGTCCATCAGAGGGTTTCTTTGACCAACAAAACAGGTGAAAGTCTATTTCTCTATTTTGGTTCCCAAGTCAAGTGTAAGACCTCTTAGTTTAGGAAAGAACTCAAACGCATATAAACCAAAGAGCTGTGGTTGTTTTCATACTCTTCACTCACACATTGCTCCGAAAGTCAAAGCTGTATTCTGGGTTGTGCTCAGGTGCTGACTGCTGCGCACATAGCTATCATTAGTGTGAATGTGTGGGAGATGTTTTGAATAATGTATACCACCTGAGGGAAAGAACAACAGACACCCCCCCCAAAATTTAAATTATTTCTCTTGCAAACTCTGAAAGCCAAGGATCACTTGTGCCTTGCAGAATCTGGGGGCTCTATCCTCAGGTGCAGAGTACGTTTCCCAGGTTTCTCCAGGGCAAAGGCAGGGTGAGCACCCTCATTAAACCTGTGCCTGATGATGAAGAGTCCACTCTCAGCATTTATGAACAGCAGCCTCTGGTGATTGTAGTCCAGCAAAATGCCCACTCTGACCAGCCGCTCAGTCATGTGAACATCACTCATGATGCCACTGTAGAAAAACGTGTACCTCTGTGGCTCAGAGCAGTGCATGTACCACGAGGTTTCCCTTTGTCCCAGGGTCTAATTGGGATCAAACCCAGGGTTTGCCGACTTGTCAATGCATTTTCTCTCGAACACTTTCCTGTAGTTGGTCCTAGGGTATATATTCTAGGTAAACATATCCACAGCTGTTTGACTTCTATCAGTCCTGTTGAGAAATAGACTACTGATGGGTCATTTCTCATAGGTTGCTTCTAAAGTCCTCTATGTCTTTGGTGTGTTCCATAGTTTTGTTATGATGAGTTTAAATCTGCCATATTTTCCAACTCTCTCTGCATGTGGATTCTGGGCTATTTCTTCTAATATATATTGCAAACCCTAACTTTTTATTTAGCTATATCTGATTTACTCATCACTGAGTTTTTAATTACAGAAACATTGATTATTTTTAGAATTTCTATTTGATGCTCATTCAAATCCAGCTGTTGTGTTCGTGTGTGTGTGTGTTGCTGTTTGTTGTTGTTGTATCTTGGGGTTTTTGTGTGTGTGTATGTGTGTGTGAGTGCGTGTGCTTGAGCACCTGCAGTTTCTCCTTTAAGCACAGTTACCTTATTGTCAATATCTGATAATTATACTATGTGAAATGGTGAACGGTCTGATATTGCTATTTATTTAGTCCTCAGAGCCTTAAACATGTTAGATTCTTTCCCAGTAAGCTTTATAATTTAGGATTTTATGCTTAGAATTTCGTGGGATACAGTCATCACAGAGGCAATTTTTACATACATTTACTGGCTTATGAGTACAGGTAAGTAGTGTAAGTTGGCCTTAAACCTACAGGAAAGCAAGTCTGCAATTACGAATTCTTAGGCATAGACTTTTCTTTTGTGTTGTTTCCTTATCTAGATCCTAAACTGAAATAGGCAATCTTTCTTGGTATCTCTTTCTGCATGGGTTTTCCATATTTATTCATTCTCTTTGTGTTGACATCTTTAATGTTCTAAGCTTTACACGTGGGCCATATCAATTCTACCTTACTCAGTTGAGTATAGGGTCCTATAAGTGCAAGCGTCTTGGTTATTAAATCCTACAACTTCTCCTCAATTTTCCCCTACTCCCCCATTAAACCAGGTCAGTAAAAGTGCCTATTGCCAAATGAATAAAGTGAAAATCTCAGTCTGGGACTCAAAACTTATTTATACAAAACAATACTAAGTGTGACTCTAACCACCACTACAACCACCAAAACCAGCTGTATCTGAATGAACATCACACAGAACTTCTAGAAATGATCGCTATAGCTTCTGAAAATAAAAACTATATACATATACATAAAACATATACGTACAGTAGAGTCCTCTGTATCCGTGGGTTTTGAGTGTGTAACTCAATACAAAGGATCAACTTTAAGGGACTTGAGCATTCACAAATTTTGGAATCTGAGTAGCATCATGAAACTAATCCCCTGGAGATACCAAGGAATGACAGTATATAATATATATATATTTTTGATAATGATTCAAGTCTGTTAAAAGTAAATTGCATTAAACTGTTAGATTCCCTCTGTTTAGAGAGAACTACGCAGGTCACAAGAATGTGTATGATACATGCCCATGACTTCAAAGAGCTGGCAATCAGGTTGAGAAAAGTGAAGTGACTGATTTGAGCTAGGATGAGTGGGAAAGGGCAGACTTTGCTTACAGTAATCCATGC
>NW_012142857.1:36000-37969 GCF_000956105.1 Propithecus coquereli | reverse complement strand
TGAAATAGGCAATCTTTCTTGGTATCTCTTTCTGCATGGGTTTTCCATATTTATTCATTCTCTTTGTGTTGACATCTTTAATGTTCTAAGCTTTACACGTGGGCCATATCAATTCTACCTTACTCAGTTGAGTATAGGGTCCTATAAGTGCAAGCGTCTTGGTTATTAAATCCTACAACTTCTCCTCTATTTTCCCCTACTCCCCCATTAAACCAGGTCAGTAAAAGTGTCTGTACCACCTAACCTCTCTGATGTTTCCTTTCTCCTTCATTTTTGATCCCTTAGAAAGTCTCTCGCTTTTCTTTGAGATTAATATAATGGATTTATTTTGTATTTATTTATTGTACTTGGAGGCATCAAGGCAGGACCTCTACATGCTATTTAATCTTCAATATTACTGAGATGTCTTAATGTATATTTGATTAAAAAGCATGTCTAGTCTTTCATCTCTACAAAGCAAAATTGTTGAAAGCATTTTTTCCTCAGTGCTTGGCCAAATTCTTGTGTACAGCAGAGGCTCAATACATAAATACTGATTAAATGAATATGGGAAACCTGGAGTTATTATAGGAAGAATTATGGCTGTGTACTTCTTCCCAGCAAGGATACAGCCCTTTCTTTCAGTGGTTCTATGATATTGCCTCCTATGACAAAGAAGGTAACCTCAGAGATGGATGTGGAATGCATACAGGTAGCCTCATGAAGTACAGGGAAGGCCAGTGAGCATCAGCAATTTTCTCAGCTGAGCATTGGTCAATCAGCAATAGTCACTGATACACAAAAATTCAAAACCTAACCATGTCCCACTCCAGATCAAAAGCCTATGGCATTTTCCTATTGACTTTCAGACAGAATTCATCCCTCTTGGAATGATACGTATATTTCCTCCTCATTTCCTACTGATATTTTTCTTCATGTTCCAGATGCCCTAGTCTTCCTTGTCTTTGATCACGCAGTTTACACATACATAATTACTTATTTTGCCTTGAGCGAAATGCCTTGAGCCTTTATATTAATTGATTTATAAATGTTATTCAACCTTCTCCCTTACTTTTATAATAAGGAGCAATAATTATTCTAATTATTGGAAGTCTTGAAGGCACTTTGGTTGACCTTCTTTTCCTCTCAATGTTTCTCAACAAATAACACTGGGATTTGTAGATTCTTTTTACAACAAAATTCTAACCATGACTTAAAGTATTTAGGATTGCAATTGTAAAAATTACTTTCACAGAACATCACAGCTTCTAATTGTTCTGCATGCTGTATGTTCTAATTTCTCTAATATGTTCAGTATTATTGTATGAATATATTTGGGAACCAACTCAGACTGAACATCAGAATAGTTTTTGAAATTTATTTACTATATAAGTGCCTGAAAAGATAGCACACATAAAAATAATTGCAGATTATCATTGATCTTATGAAAAATTACTCAACTTATTTTATAACAACATAAGCACTGATTATACTACACTGTAATATCTCTCACATATCGAATTAACAAAAATATGAAAATTTTACTACATCCTCCACCGTTATAGCTGTGAGGGAAATAGACAATTTGATATTGCAGCTAGTGGGAGTACAAAATGATAAAATTTCTGTGAAAGGGAACTTAGAAAAAAATCTCTATCCAAAGTAGATAAGTATTTACTTTTCTCAGTGTCAGAAGTATTAATTCTAGGAATTTATTTTAAGATTCTGTGCCAAAAATACAAAATAATAGAGTAATATATGCATGAGGTTTTTCATTGTGGTGTATTAGTAATAACAAGAAACTGGAAATAGGCCTTTTGCTCATTATAGAATATCAATTGAGTAAATTATGGTAGAACTACCCAATAAATTAATAAGAGATGAAGATTCAATATCTCTAGGATGTAATGTAAAGATAAAAAAAAGGAAAAAGACAAAGGAATATTGTTAAGATAAAAAAAAAACGACATGGAAACATGTTTATAGTAAG
>NW_012142857.1:32731-33910 GCF_000956105.1 Propithecus coquereli | reverse complement strand
ATCATTTGAATGAATGAGTACCAAACAATTAATAAACAAAATGTTTTAAAATCTGGAATCAAAAAGAGATAGAATATCAAGACATGAATCATACATGGCATATACTTCAAGAATTAAAAATAAATGGGTTTTCCTGATTCTGAACAAGAGATTGTTCTGTCAACATGTAGTAATACCAACTGAATTTATTCTCAGGTCTGAAAAAACACAAAAGTTGGATAAAATAGATGAAACAATGGTTTTCAAGACACTAGAAAGCAGAGATGAAGTGGAATGGTCACTGAGAAAATGGAAAGAAACCTTATTAGCCTTATGATTTCCCCAGCTTACTTCATTATAAGAATTCCCAGGCTACTGCACAAGGCAGAACAAACCAGGAGGAACCTGTACTCTCTGAGTTGCAGAGACAAACCTAACAGTCCTGAGAGACAAAGTCAACTAAGTTTGCAGGACAGAGTACCGGAGAGTAAGCCTGAAAAGAGATGGATATCCAAAGATCTACAGAAGGATCCCTTGAATACTCAGCACAATATTGATTAGCATGGGTTGTAAAAAAATTACTCAAGGAATTAATAAGGAAGGAATAATTTGCTCAAACCTAAACACTATGTTCGTGCTGCCTAACAAATCTCAAAAGCAGGAACAAGAAGAAAAATTGAATAAAAGCCAAACCTAGTTGTTTAAGGAGATAAATAAAATGGATGCACCTTTCTCCTCATTCATCAGGAAAAAGAGAAAGAGAGAGAGAAGACACCAAATGCCAATAACAGGAATGAGAGTGATAACATCAGTATGGATTTTATACATATCAAAAGGATAATAAGAAGATATCATGAAGAACTTTAGGCCAATAAATATGACTATTTAGATAAAATGGACAAATTCCTTGAAAGACACAAACTATCAAAGGTATTTGAAAGAAACTGATAACCTGAATAGTTCTAAATCTAGTTACAAAATAGAATTTATAGTTTTAAAACCTCACAATAAATCCTTAGGCTCAGACTTCTCCACTGATGAATCATGTAAAATATTGAAAAAAGAGATAAGATTTCCATACAGTTCTTCCAGAAAATTGAAGGGTTGAAAATACTTTCCAACTCATTCTGGAGGACAGGACTAACCTGATACCAAAACCGCACAAAAACATTATAATGAAAGAACACTACAGAACAGTCA
>NW_012142857.1:29805-32101 GCF_000956105.1 Propithecus coquereli | reverse complement strand
TTGCTAATTGCAAAATAATAGAAATTAAACCATGGCATTATCTAGAAACACACTAATATATTATAGTAATTTGGTTAAACTCTATAAGAAACCTAATTATCCTCTGCTATGAATTAAATATTATGTACTGCATAATTTAAGAAAGAAATTAATATTGAAGAAAATGTGAATCAAATATAAAATAGGTTTAAGTCTGACTTTTAAGTGAAAGCATCGACTAAAGATTTTAATCAATAAAATGCATGAAGGTTAATCCAGAAATTTATTAGAACCTGCTTAGGAATAAATTAATTCACTTGGAACGCATCACTAAAATTATTTTTTGATCTAATGGAGTGATAATTGAATTCTTCTTTTCTAATCCGAGACAAGGGAGATAGTAGCACCACAATGTAATTACTTGTCTAGTTAAATACATAGTCCTTTTTTGTGGAAATTATTTGCTTTCAAATTCATGCTGAGAACCGACCAGCTTCTCTTTATCATAATATAATTTAACAACATGTAGCATTTCTTCTTCATCAAATTAAGGCAATTTGGAAAATTAAAGAGATTTTGGGTCTTTGCTTTTCAATCATCTTCCATTGTTGCTCTCAGCTGAAAAAAAAAATTGAAAAAAAATCTTGAAGGACTTAATTTCCTTTTGTATAACTAAGCCAAGGGAAATTATGCCCCTAAAAATGGTAATGACTCAGAGGCTCATACCAGAAATGTTCTTCTTTATACTGTCTTTTCTGGGTCAAGCCCTCTCCTTCCAGGCTCTCACAGGATAATTTACAGGTAGATTTACATGATCACAGCTAATAACAAGTTTACACTGCATAGCACTAAGATGTCTATAATATTGACCAAGATATCTCTCTCTCTCTGTCTTTCTCTTACCTGTCTTCTCTCCCCCACCCCATATTTATAAACACAGACCACCAATCAATGACACTACTGGAAGAGAACCGAATCAATTCTTTATGACACCTTAAAACAACAAAGGTATCCCATAATCCCATGATCTTTCCTGGTCATTATATCCCTGATTTTAAGTGAATGAAAAAAAAAAAAACCATTTGACGAGGAGCATATCAATTTGAAGTCAAAAGATTTAAGAAATATTTTTTTACAAAATATTTGCATGCTCTGGGATAGCAAGTATAAAGGCATTCAGAAAAGGCAGCTATAAAGATATTAGAGGAATATAAACTGATATTAGTTATAAAAGTTATTTCAGCATATTCTCTCTGAAGCATTTTGGGAACTATTATCTAATTTATGTACCTTTCTTTTTTAATTTAATTTTATTTTTTTGTTCCTTCCACAGACTGTTCCATAATGTAATATTGGTTATCCAGGATTTGTTTCTTCCTTGTATGGTCATCCTTCTAGCAGTTTCCAATTCAGAAAGATTCTAGCATTTGGAATGTGATAAAACTGGCTGGTGCATGAGATTCATCTAAGCAGAAAAGAGGCAAAGCAGGTGTTTGAAAGCTACTGCAATGATCCCAACAAGAGGTAATGGTGACTTGGAGAACCATGGTGACCGTGGGAGTGATGAGAGGTGCTCAGTTTTGAAGGTAGAACCAACAAAACTTCCCCAGATGACTTTGATCTGTGCACCTGAAAGAATGGAATTACCATTAATTGAAAGGAGGTGAACCATGGAAAGAGCAGGTTGGGGAATGGGACAGAGATATCAAGAACTGAGTTTTTGACATTCATTACAGGAATAATAATATTCATTAGTATTGAGACTATTATAATCTACCATATTAATAGGTCAAAAGAAAATATTATTAACTTTGATTTAATGTGGAAAAATGCATTTGATAGAACTCAATATCTTTGAGGACAAATGATCCTAGCAAAGGATAGAGTCATAATTCTTAATATGTTTAAACATACATTTCACAAAACAATGGCCAGCATCTGCCTAATAGATAAAATACAAAAAGCATTACCATTAAATCCCCCCCAAAAAAATTGTCTGCTGTCTGCTATGACCATTGCTATTAGACAATGAGAAAAAAAGTATAGTTGAAAAAAAAACCACAAAGCAATTCATAAATAGTATAATGTAAACCTAAAAAAATAGAGAAATAACATAAGAAACCTATTAAAATACTATGAGAGCTTGGGAAAAATAAACACACAGAGTGTACCAGATTTTAAATTAAATAAAGAATGAATGAATGAAATGAAAATTAAATGAAATCACTTAAATTAAATCGAAACTGAATATGTTTTATATTATATCTTAAAATTTGCTATTATAAAATGGACAAATTCCTTGAAAGACACAAACTAT
>NW_012142857.1:14964-29701 GCF_000956105.1 Propithecus coquereli | reverse complement strand
AAAACATGTTCAGTTAAAAGTATGAATACTAATTAGAAATATACAGAAATTATGTTAATAAAGCTATAAAATTACCAAACTCTATTCAAGGAAATAAAAAATAATAACATGCACTTAAATATCATTTACTGTTTGCCAGATACTGGTCTAAGTTCTTTACTTTTTAAGTTATCACCGGAAAACTATGTACTAGATATTCTTGCTATCTTTATTTTACATTGGAGGAAACTTAGGAAAGGAAGGGCTTAAATAGTTTTCCTAAGGTCAAGGAGTTAGTAAATACAGAGCTGGGTGAGGGACCAAATATATAAATGGACAATGGCCAGACCATAAATGAAAATATTACTCTGACCCTCAGTATCTAGAAAGCAGCCCAGCAAGCCAACCCATTATTTATAGTAAATCATCCAAGAAGTCAGACTACCATCTCTAGTAATCGGTTCACAAATATTAAACAAAAGCCCTTGAAATAAATGGCCCCAAATGGCCAAAATTTGATAAATAACTGACAGCTGTCCTAATTTTTATCCCTGTTTCCAAAATAAGACCAATCAGAGAAAGCCAAATATGCACCTTTAACCAATCACACAGGATGATGCACCTTTAACCAGTCACATAGGATGCCTCACTTCTAGTTAGCCCAGTTACAGGTTCCCCATGACAACAGCAGACAATTAGGGCACAATGAAGTCTTCCCTCCATTGTAAAGCTTCCCCACTCTTCTGCTTGCCTTTGCGTCTCTGCCCAATGCAAGTGATAGTGGCTCACCGCCTTGCTGCAGCAAGCTCTGAATAAATAGCCTTTGCTTGTTGTCATTTGGATGATCTTATTTATTTCCACATAGAATTCATACTCAGTCTGTCTTAATCCAAAATCTGGGAAAAAAACTTTCTCCTTTGGTAAAAGGCAGTTCACTATAATCTATTTCAAAAACCCGTTGGGCTTCTCTTTGAAACTTGACAAGATTCTTCTAATTTTACCTAAATATAAACATGAGAGAAAAAGCAGAAACAATATAAAAAAGATAACTAAAGAAAGAGACATGCCTTACCAAATATTAAAATGTATTTTAAAGTTCTAATAATCATAGTGGCATGGCAAAATTATATTATTAGAATAGCCAGTTGTATCAATAAAATAGAAAAAAGACTCTAGAAATGCTTCTAGTATAAATAAGTCTTTATTATATGGCAAAAATAAACAAAAATGCAAACATTTTAAATAATTGCTGAAGTGGGAATTTTTTAATTATTTGAGCTATATATATATATACAAATCCTCATAGAAAATAAATTATAGGTTTGAACTTGAAAGGTTAACCACTTACATAAAAATAAAGTATATCATCCACAATAATGGCACTATATCTTGAAATTTTATACAACAAATTATTGCATCAAACCTGTAAAGCACTAGCCTCTTGAAAATAAAGAAAAAATTGACAAAAAATATTAATACTAGTAGTGGCAGATGAACATATTTTATTTCAGATCAAAAAAGATCAAGCAGGTACACAGTAGTAGGAACAAAGAGGATATAAATAGCATAAAGAATAACATTTATTTAATCGGCAAAGAAAAAATTCACTCCCTTATCGAATGTCCATGGCATACTTTTTAAAAAAATACACAATTAGATTATACAGAAAAATTCAGTAAATTTCAAACAGTGAGACAGAAAAAGGAGTCCTCTTAGCCCCCGAGCCCCCATCTCCCAAGCATGAAAATAAAGGAAAAATCTGAGTCCCTTCAAGGGAAATTTCAGGTGCCTAGCTAGCCTTGAAAAGTAAATGAGCAACTGCATAAACAAGAAGATAGTAGTAACTTAAAACAGTAGTTTCCCAAGCAAGCCAGAGTCGCAAGGTGTTTTGGTTCCCTGTAAACACTAAAAGGTAACATCTTAACATGTTCTTGAGTTGTTTTTCAGAAACCCAGACCTCCACGTGATGGAAAATGCCAACCCACTATCATGTAAACCTTAGATAAGGAAGAACTAAGGACTGAACTCTAACTATAGTTCTTTGTTCTAAATATCTTTCTGAGAGACCTAGAGAGAGTTACACATATCAGCCAATTCTTACCATTGCTTTCTGCTGACCCTGAGTTTACAGACAAAGCCTTGCTTTCTTAACCTATTGCTAATCAAAGAATCTCCAAATCCACTTATGGTCCATAACCCCCTCCCATTCAAGATATCCTGTGTTTGGGGGCCAAATCAATATATAACCTCAATGTGTTGATTTATGATTTTGCCTATAACTTCTGCTTTCCAGAAATGTACCCCGCCTTTAAAAGCTCTGGTTTGTAAGCCATCAGGGAGTTTGGGTCTTAAGTGTTAGTTGCCTGTCCTCCTCGTTTGGCACTCTACAATAAATACTTTACTTTCTTTCACTGTAAATCTCTGTGTTATGTTTGGCTTTGCAGTGCCAGGCAAGTGTACACAAATTTGGTTTGGTAATAACAGTAGAGATAGCATAAAGTGTAATCTTTAGATCTAGTGCATAAACTTAAGAAATAACTGAAACAACAACAACAGTGACAAAAATTTCTGAAACATTTGGGGGTTTGATAACATACCACCCAAATGGGTTATATTGCCTGCTGCACAGATAAGAGCCAATACATTGAGACAGTCAGAGTTGCAGTGGAGAAAGAGTTTAATTCTGCACAGTGCTAAGTAAGGAGATGGGAGGAATTTCTCAAATCTGCCTCCCTGAAAATTTGGGAAAAGGGTTTTCAAAGATAGTTTGGTGGGCAAAGGATTAGATAATTGGCTCTGTTCATTGACTAGGTCCAGGGCAAAATTATAGGGGTGTAGAAATCATCTTCTCGTGTTGAGTCAGTTCCTAGGCAGGGGTCGCAATACCAGTTGAGTCAGTTTCTTGGTATGGGCTGCGGTCTGTGGGGGTCAGCCTCTGGAATGCAGGGCCTGGAAAATATCTCAAAAACTACCCTTAGGTTTTGAAAAGATGATGTTATCTATGGAGAAAGTTAAGAATCTTTATGACCATCAGCTATGTGATTCCTGAGCAGCAATGATAGGAAAGCAAACTAGGAGACAGTGGCTGGTTATTATCATTACTGTTAGCTATATCTGTGCCTTCGCAAAGTTTAGGCCCTTACCACAGTTCTTACCTTGTACCCCTTTATTAATTTGTAAAGGATAGTTTCGGATGCCCCAAAATAGTTAAGACCGCTATTAAGTGAGAACACTATGTATCATAACAGATGGGAGTAGGCCTAAATGGTACTAGAAAGTAAATTTAGTCTGTTGGGGCTCAGAAAAGGATACCCCAAAGTATGCCACCTTGACATGCTGAGTACATTGAACTGGAGGAGACTGGAAGGCCTCAGAGGCGAGTTCTTTCTGAGCTTCTCTTGTCCTCTTGTCTCCAACCCATCTTTCTCCCCCAAAGCAAGTTATAGAAATAATTCCTCTTCCCCAAAACAGGTCATAGGACCTAGAACCCCAATTTCCCAAAGCAAGCCATGTACCCTAGAAAGTTCACTCTCTCTCTTCCCCCTTCTCCCTTGAAGACTATCATTCTGGATAGGTCCTGCCCATACCTGGGAGGAAGACATGCTACCCAGACAGGCCAAGAAGAATCTAGACAGACAGGTCTTGCTTGATTTTTCCCTCTCACTCCACTTATCATATATGGTACCCATTTGTCCAATCATGTTTCTATACAGCTGTCCATTCTTCATTGATCCTACGCGTAAAAATAGACAGTTTTCCCTAAGTCTTCAGGTCTTCATTTTTGAAGGCTCTAGTGTCATGTAAAACATTGATTAATAAATATTATGCTTTTTTCTTGTTAACCTGTGTCAGCCATGACTCTTATGATGGTGAGGAAAGGTATTATATCTTTCCACACCTCCAAGGGTTAAGCATAGAAATAAATGACTTAAGCATTCTCCTTATTATATTTAAAAAACAAAAGAGCAATATATTACAGTTATAGTAAGCAAAGATACTGGGTTCCCAGCCATGTAATACTACTATCCCTTTTTCTTTTTTCTTTACTTCTCATTTTGTATTTTATTCTAGACATACTAGTACAGAGGAGGAAAAAATCCTCTTCTCTTACCTTCAGTCTTCTAAGTTCTTAGCCGAGGCCCCTGTAACAAAAGACAGATTAACAAGAGAAAACATACATAAGTTTATTAACATGTATATCTCATATACACATGGAAGAAAACCAGGGAATGAGTATCTCAAAGAGGTGGCTTAGAATTTGGGTTTAATATCATGTCTGGAGCTTCTTAAAATAATCAGCTCAAAATAATCCCTGTACCAAAAAGGCATATTTTGTGTGACATATTCTGGTCTCTTATATAGGCTTCTCTCAATTTTCCAGCCACAACTTGTGGAATTACCTAGAATGTCCTTTACTCTCTTTCTATTTCTTAGCATCATATCATCCTTCAAAGCCTAACTAAATCTATCTTCTTTTGTCAATTAGACTCCAGGAACAACCAAGTCACTGTTAAAAAAAAATACTGAATTTATAGCATCTACCAATCTCTGAGGATATTTAAAAAATTAATATTTAATTATGTCCACTCTTAGTATATATATGTCTCTAACTAGATTAGTAGCTCTCCAACAGCCTTATCCCGATTATTTTCCACGCTCATGTTATAAAGTGACTGACAAAGAATTTTCTTTTGGAAGAGCACTAGTACATTTGTGACATGTCAATGATAATATTGTCCAGTCATTTAAGAAATGAAGCAGGAAATAGAGAAATGTACCAAGGGACAGAGGTATGGCAATGATTTCACCCATAGGCCAAGAGATTTTTGTGATGATATTTCCAGATAAGGAGTACAGCTTTAGCCCCATCACTTAAGTTGATTTTGGTGTTGCCATTTGGGATTCCTTCCAGCCCCTCTCCCATCATCACAGGCTGTGATCTCATTATATTTATTTTGCAACTTTACAGGATTTACTCTGTCAAGGATCTTTGCCTCTGGCAAATACAACTTGTCCTAAATGATTTTCAGTAATACTTCAAAACAGGAGCTATTATAGATATATTCATAGCTCAAAACTTCTATCTTCCTCCTCTACCATCTTTCTTCCAGACTTCCCAATTTTTCCCTTTCCTGCTGATTTATAAAAGAATCTTAACACATAGCAAACTTGAAAAGTTATTTTCCAATGAAGATTTTGGGAAAAGCTGCATCCCCATACTTGCTCAAAAGATGTAGTAAGCAATAAGAACGTGCGTTCAGGGGGAATCGGGAGTAGGAAAATTCATGTGACAGATAAGCACTTGCATCTCAATGGAGCTGCTTGCTCTGAGCTGCTGGGAATTGGCTGTCAGGTTATGAACTGGATAGAGTGTCAGCTTGTCATATCAAAAGCTTTTAGTTTTCTTCTAAAGATAACGGGCAATGCAGATTTCCCTGTGATGGAGTTAAATTAAGCTATTCTGAGGATTTTTAAACTGCAAATTGTCAAATAAAAAGCAAATGCAGACTTAGATAAGGAGACTTTATTGAAAAGGATTATTGCAAGAGGAAAGAAAGGGATTTGCAATAAGGGGAGAGGAACTATGGCACCAGGGAGAATACTTCGACTACAAGCATCTCAAAGGTCAGGCAGAAAGGAGCTTTTCTTTAGTAGAGAGAAAGAAACAAGTCTAGAAAGAACTAAACACAGAGACGTGGTTCGAAAGTGTGGTCCACAGTTTATCAGGGAATGTTTTCCCCTGAAGTCAGTCTATATGCTCAGTTGCATGCTAGCTCAGAGTTAGGGGAGGTAAAAGTCAGGGTTGGGGAGAAGGAGAGAAGCTTAACTCAAGTTTGGCCAAGTTAAGGTAGCAGACATTTTATCCAGATTGGTCACTGGGTACGAACAGTTTAACTAATCATTTAAGAGGCAAAAAATGAGAATTTGTCACAGGGTAGTAATATTCTCCAGGGATTAGGGGGGTCGGGGGGATAAATTCACAACTAACGAACGTGGTGAGCATTGTAGAGGGGAAGGGCATGCCTCTAATCCTCGCTTGGGTGAGGCAAAGATATAAAATGTAACCAAAATGTTTGTACCCTCATAATATCCTGAAATAAAAAAAAAAAAAAAGAGAATTTGTAGAGTCTTTGGCCTTTTCATAGGTATATAAAGGGGACATGTAGGAGTCTTATCTAACTCACATGGGAAAGGATGGTTTCTTGCTTTAAGCTGTTACAGGAACACAAAGGGGTGGGAGAATTTTTTTTAACCTTCACTGATTTACAGGATCACAGGGCTTGGGCAGAGTTCACATTGTCAAAAGAAATATTCATGAATAAAGAAATTAACTGACAATTCTGAGAGTCTGAATATATAATGGCCAGCCCATAGATGACAATAAAACGTTGACTCACAACCTCTGAAACAATCAGCCAGGAAGCCAAATCACAACCTCTGCAGTAATGGGGACAGAATAGTCAGAACTTGGTTATCAATATCCAGCTTTCCTATTTGCCCCTGGTCTCCACTCAGGACTAATCAGTGAAAACAAAATATATTCCTCAAACCAGTCACATAGGATGCTGTGTCCCCAGCTTCCCCATATATCAGCCATCTCCAATTCGAACATTCCCCATCCTTCCCTTGCACGACCTAGAGTCTCCACCAAATGCAAGTTATGGTAGTTGGTACCCTTGATATGGCAAGCTCTGAATAAAAAGCCACTGTTTTTCATATTCGGATGGTCTTTGTTTATTTCCACAGTTTTCCTGGGGGCTCCACTGAGACACAGTTGCACCGCCTGCCACTGCAGACCCCAGCCCTCTGCCAGGTGAGCACCCACAAGGCCCCTTGTGCCTTGCTGCTCACAGCTCCGTGGGTCCATGCCTATGTGGTAAGTCCACACTACACCGGAACTCAACCTTGCTTTGAGTTTCTTTGCCGTTTATTCTCAGTGTATTTCCTGAGTTTTGCTATTGTTTCCCACTGTTTGTCATCCTTGGTAGAATCAGGACATTCCTTTTCATCCATTTTTGCTCTCTTTTGTGCTTCTGTTCTGTGTTGTTCTATCGAAAAGTGCTGCTTGTCATGAGAAGGAGAGTTACAGGATCAAACACAGTCACGGGCTCTATAAGCTTGTGATTCAAGCCTCACGGATTAATGAGTTTACACTTCACACAGGTACAGACAAATTTTACTGTGGATCACAAATAACAATGGATAAGGTTCTCCATCTGTCTCTATTGTTCGGTCCTGAGATCTTGGCTCTCACTAACAAAAAGTGTTTTCATTGATTACTTGTCTGCCTGGAGGCACAGTCTGCCCAGTCTGCATTTAGGGGCAGCCAGCTATCAAGCTGGGGACCTGAGACCTGAAGTACACAAACATCAATTTCAACCAACGATCACCAGCTCTTATAGGAATTCTCAGGCTAAGTCCTCTCCTCCTCCAGAAAAAATTCCTGCTTCTATATGTACTCTCATTATAATTCTAATTATTGCACCTATCTCTCTAAATGTCATATCTTCATCAAGGATCATTTGGACCTTCGATAACTGCTGTGTGGCGCATTTGAGTTGAACAAAATGGGACAGAACTGAAAACTCAGAATAAAATTCTGATTCAAAAATTGCTTCACTGAAAGATTATTTGGCCAAAGCTAATGGGCAATTTGACAAACTTAAGCACCAAAAAACAAACTTGTTTTTTAGTTAATGTTCCCATTCCTTGTCTTCAGTTTGTCTCCCTACATTTAATTCTTTCTCTTTCTCATTTCATTGGCCCTTAAAAATCCATCCCTTTCATGAATCAGGTATGCAGGCAACTACAGAAGTTAAACCTCAGACTTGAGTTAAATCAAGAGCCATAATTAAGTATTTTTATAAAGTTGGGCAAGATCAGCAATCTCACAGAATAATTTAGAATTCTTTTGGGTGCATATGACACAGGGTTACATTTTCTATTGCTGCTGGAGTAATTTAACATAAACATAGTGGCTTTAAACAGGAAAACTTTATTATCTTAAACTCCTGAAGGTTAGAAGTCCCAGAAAGGTCTTACTGGGCTAAAATCAAGATGTCAGCAGAGCCATGTTCCTCTTAGGAGGCCCTAAGGAAGATTTCATTTTTTTGCCTTTTTCTAAATTCTAGAGGCCACTCGTATTCTTTGACTCAAGAATTCTTTTCTCCATTTTTAAAGCGAGCCACAGTGAGTGTAGTCTTTCTCAGGCTGCCTTGTCTTTGGTTCTCTTCTTTTATTGTCACGTCTCCTTCTTTGACTGCAGCCTAGAAAAGTTCTCCACTTTTGAGAATTCATGTGATTTGGTTCAGTCCTCTTGTATAATGCAGGATACATTTCATGGTCCTTGACCTTAATGACATCTGCAAAGCTCCTTGTTCCATGCAAGGTAACATAATTACACTTTCCATATCAGGAACCACCCCCCCATAACCAGTCTCTACGAGGCTCACACATTTAGGAATATTATCTATAATACTAGACTCTACCCTGCCTCATGCAGATATGATAAAATATTACAAAGAACTAATATACTTAACCAATATGCAAAAGCCGTTTTCTCACACCTTCCTAAACAGCTTCATCATGATCTTCAGCCAGATTTTATCTATTGGAAGAGACATGAGCAAAAAACTGCTCTTGAACCTCGTTGAAAGGAACCTGATTAGTTGCTGTTGACAACAAATACAGCAGTGAAACCACCAGTGAGTCAATCATTAGGTTCCCATTTTACAACCTGAGGAAGCAATCCAGAATTCCAGAAAAGACACTATTTTATTAGGAGACCTTAAATTACAAATTCTCAGAAATTGTCTAGATGTAATCAATCTTTAGAAGTAATCCGTGACCCAAGACTTTTGAACAAGCAGATGATCTCAGATACTGGACAGTTTCCACATTAAGATGTTGCATCAAAACCCCTGTCTAATTCCTGTTTTATTTTTCATTTGCTTGTTTATAATGATTCGTCTCATTTTCTGTAGACATCTGGTTATAATCTACCAACAATGTCCCTTTTTCTCTTTTTTTCCTCTTTATAATAATTGTTAGGTCAGAACATGCTCATTGTCATGCCATTTTTAGATTACTCAAATAGAAACCATAGTCCTCAATTTTGCTGATTCCTAAATGTGCCAGCAGCTCTGAATCCCTGTGATAAAAACCTCCAGACAATTTCTGTTTTATCAAATGAGACCTTAGGGAATTACAGTTAATGGTGCTTCCATGCACCTACATGGACAAAGGAATTTAAACAAATCAAACTATGACTTTGCTAGTGTCCTTCTCTTTCAGGAAAAAAAAAAACAAAAAAACTAAAAACAGATTTCTGTAATTTATTGGTGAGGCACTAGGAAATTCTTAATTTGTGTTCAACAACCTTCCTAGAATTATGGGCCAAATACACCCTACCTGTAAGGAACTAATAGGAATTCAAATTTGTAACCCAGGTAATGTAAAGTCATGGGTATGATTACATCAGGAATGATTTCTTTGTTCCCTGGATCTTCATGTTTTGCCACCAAATACTATTTCCTTTGTGGCCAAGATACTGGTTGTTGTTCGTCTCAAACTAAAACCTCATGAAATTTAAGATTAGTATTTCATGACTTGTCTGTACAGAGACTCTAAATCTATAAATCCCCAAGGCTAAAAATTTTGACTTAGACACAAGATCCCAAATGAGACTAACTTTGATTATTCAGGCCCTCTAGCTAAAAGAATTACTGAATCATTTATGCAACAATCAGAACAATGTTACCAATGGTGAGAATCACACAAACAGTAAAGGCTGTAAGAAGCTTATGAAATCTGGCAGCAATAATTAACAGTATTACTTCTGGCCGCGAAGGAATACAGATCATTCTCAGCTCTTTGGCATGAGTAGTGATAGACAATTGCATTGCTCTAGAATTCTTGTTGGCTAATCATGGGTATATGTGCCATTGCTAATACTTCCTTTTGTACTTCAATTAGTGGAATAGACAAAGTACATCACCTTACAAAAAAGCTACTTGACTTTCTAAGGTTGATCCTCATAGCCTATGGAATTTGTTCTCTTGATCTTTTCTTGAGGAATTTTGGTTCCTGGTTCTAAAGTAACTTATGAGGACTATTAATTGTTTTTATTTTTATCATATGGGGCATCATGCTGGTCTGTTGCAGTCCATCTATTGTTTTAAATGCTTCTGCCCAGTGACTGCCTCATCAAATGACTGCTGTGAAGATACAACAAAAAAGTCAAGAAGGCTTTACAATAAGTTAACTATGGAGACAATAGGACAATCTGTGAGGGGTGAAGTTCTGGATTTCTAACCTTCCCTTGGTTGGTCAAGCTCTTAGAAGTGAGAAAATGACCAAAAGGAGCAAATGAGAAACTGAATGTACAAACAGAGAATGGCCAGCCTATATACGACAATAGAACTCGACCTACAACCTCTACAGCCGCCATCCCAGGAAGCCAAACTGCAGCTTCTCCAGCAATTGTCCCAGAATAGTAATCACTTTGGCAGTCAGTTTGTAGGGGAAGAAAGATGTGGTATCTTTCCTTACTTGTCATAAGAGTCATAGCCAACACTCCTATTACAAAAGGCAAGTTACCAAGAGAAAAACATAAAGGATTTATTTAATAAAAGTTTTATGTGACGTAGGAGCCTTCAGAAATGAAGACTCAAAAACCCAGGGAAAACTGTCTATTTTTATGCTTAGGTTTAATGGAGAATGGACAGCCGTGTATAAATGTGGTTGGACAAATGGGTATGATTTAATGGTAATAGACAGAAGGAAAAAACCCAGCAAGACCTTCTTATTCAGATTATTCTTGGCTTATCTGTGAAGCATTTCTTCTTCTTGGTTTTGGGGAGGGACCCATCCGGAATGGGGGTCATCAAGGGAGAAGGGAGAAGGGAGAAAGGGATCTTTCCAGATTTTATGTGTGGCTTTAGGGGAGAAGTGTTCTAATTTCCATGACCTTCCCTGGGGATGAGTAATTCTAGTTTCTATGACTTACTTTGGCAAAAGACAGGAGGACAGAAGGGAGTCAGAAAGATCTTGCCTCTTAGGCCCTTCCAATTTCCTTCATTTCAAAGCTCGCAGCATGTCAAGGTGCCACACTTTCAGGTTTTGTGCTCTCAGCCCCAACACAGTCGTCCGTTTCTGAATTTTTACCCCTGCTTCTAGCTCAGGAATAACCAGGGAAAGCCAAATGTGTTTCACAAATTAATTACAGGTCGACTATCCCTTATCTGAAATGCTTAGGACCAGAATCCTTTTGAATTTCAGATATTCTTGGATTTTGGAATATTTGCATGTTCATAATGAGACATCTTGGGGATGGGACTCAAGTCTAAACATAAAATTCATTTATGAGTCTAATACACCTTATACACATAGCCTGAAGGTAATTTTATACACCTATTTTTAATAATTTTGTTGATGAAACAAAGTTTTGGAATTTTCTACTTGCGATGTCACATTGGCACTCAAAAATTTTCAGATTTTGAAGCATTTCAGATATCAGATTTTCAGACTAGGAAGGCTCAACCTGTATATAAAATGTCCCACTTTTATTTGGCTTGCCTCTAACTTCCCCATACCAACAAGCTCCACTAAGAGAGTTCCTGAAGCCTTTCCTTTTTTTCTCTATGATGTTTTCTCACTCCCCTGCCTGTCTTTGAGTCTCTGCCAAATGCTAGTGATGTAGGTTTACTGCCTTGCAATAGGAAGCTCTGAGATAAATAATCTCTGTTTGTTCTCATTTGGGTGATCTTCACTTATTTTCACAATGTATTTTTTCATACCAGCTTTTATTTGATCTGAAATTTTCTTCTCAAAGTGCCTCTCACATTAGAAGGTAATGAGATTCAGGTGGTGTGAAATTATAAGGCCATTCACTCTCAACAGTTCTCTATTGGCAGAGAGAGTTTTACTATGTCACTGCTCTTTCTTCTATCTCAGGAATGGGTGCACAAAAATACTCACACTAGAGTTTTTAGCACCTTGAGCACACAATTGCTTAACTTATTTTCTCTTAGTTTTGCAAAATGGGATTAACTGAAAAATCTTCTTTATCTTTGAATGTATATAGGATATTGATGTCACACAACATTTAAACAATAAAAATGACATGTATTTTGAGGAAATTTAGAATATGCAAAAGGGTATATTAGCTATATTGAATGGAAAACTGTACTATTATGACCACACAGTTCCAAATTTTTAATTTTGACTTTTTCTTGGCTTTAAGCTATTTTACAATTTTGTAAATAGATCACAGATAGCAATGTGAAATATTAATAATTCTCATCTATGGACATGATAAATTCAGTCCTGTGGAGGTTCAATTGACCACTCCCCCTGTGAAAAAGGCATTTCCATTTTTAATTCTACTCCCTATGAAGTTGTGCTTCTTTGACTTCTCCTTTGAACTAGTTGTAAGATCTGCCTGTTTTTATCATTAATAATGAGTTTAATAAAATATTTAACATATGTTCATCTTATATCTGCATTAAAGTCATAATTTTAGCTTTTTAATTATCCTTTCATAGTTTTAAGTCTTTAAAATCACTGACAAAATTAAAACCATAACCTATTAACTCAGTTAAATGATAGTATATTTTAAAAGCAATTATTTAAGTTTTTCACTTTTCCTTCAGACTTTTAACATTTAGAAATAAAAAATTCTGAATATTTAGACATAAAAAGAAATTATTAAGTAATTGTATATAACACAATTTCATATATTTTAGAGGTATTCTTTTAAACTTAAACTTAAAAAAAAGTCTCTCCAAAAGAATTTTTACATTCCATTATTACCATGTAGGGCCTTCATTTTAGTTCTTCAGTGTCATCTGAACAAAAACATATCCTGAAGATTGTATGGACAGCTACTTATTAATTTTGAGGTGAGAAATTGTCAGCAGCCTTGTCATATTCTAAGTTTCCTTTAGAATATTCCTTTCCCACTTTTTCCTTTTGTCATATGACCTGAAGCCACAAGTACAGCTGCCTAAATCTCCACCATGCTGCACTATTTCTTTCAGTTTGACAGAGTTTTCGGTTATGTACCAATTAAAATAAAAATACCTCTGGAAAGAATCAAACATAATCAGGGTTAAAGCCTATGCCAGAAACTTATTAAGTCTTGGTAGATTTAAATACACCATATACCATGGAAAACATCTTTTCCTTGAATAGGGAAAAGTGTTCAAATTGGCAAAAAAAAAGGGGGGAGAGCTGAAATGAGATGATTGAGTTCTTTGACCTTTCTCATGTTTTCAGAATTAAGTGAAATTTTAAATGTTAACTTCTGGCTAACAAATTCTTTGGAATCTGGAGCCACCGGAGGAACGTTACTCAGGAGGTATTCCACCCCCCACCACGCTTCTGGATTCCTAGCCTCTTGTATTGTTTTATTGTTGCTGTGCTGCTGTTGTTGCCATTTCGTTTTATTTTGGCCTGTCTCTCCCACTGTCTCTCCCCATCCTTGTCCAGCTGTCTGGGTGTCATTCTCAGTCATCATCCATCAGATCCTGGAACTCTTCAAATGTCCCACTAAAGTTGGCAAATAGAGAATGATGGCTTCATCTTTAACGCATTAAACAAACCGGTGCTTGGAATAGTGGCCACAATAACAAATGGGTGCCTGATGCCTAAGAAATTTGAACAGGAACAGTTCATTTACATTAACAAATGACAGTCTCCAAAGTTCTAATTTAGCATAACCAGGGCTAAGGAAATCGGAAAAGAAAGACGAGCTTTCTTTTCTTAGCTCGGGGGAGAAGAATGAGAGAGTCTTCATTTGACAGGGAGTTAAGCTGGGCCCAAATTAGTAGTGTTAAGAACACTGGATAATTATGCATTTAAGGTAAATCAATAAAGCGGCAGAAAGCAAATAACATGGTGAGTGCTGGTGGGATAATAGTTATTTTTCTGGGCCATTTAAGTGCAATGCAGGTTGGGGAAAGAGATCTCTGTAAATTGAGAAAGCTTTCTTTTTTAAAATTTTTTTAAGGGAGGGTCCTTTTATTTTCTTTTTTTAATCTTCTCAGAACCAAATGATCATTTCCATTTTGCAACAGGAATTAGATGAGATCACTAAGAGTTGATCACATACAGATTTAAGACCTTCCTTTCATGCAAGAACCTGAATAAACCACCTCTCCCCACCATGACACCTCTCCTTCATTCTACACTTTTATTATGTGTTCAGTTGTGTACCTACAAAGGGGTGAAAAAGTGACTGGTAAGAGAAGTTAAAATTGTACTGTGTGCCAATTCCTCTTCCCTTATTTAAGCTATAAAACGATTCAGGGAGATAGTTATAATTTTTATCCTCATTTTACAGATGTAAAAATTGAGGCAAACAAAGACTAAGTATCACACACAGTCTCAAAAGTTGTAAGTGATTTAGCAAGGATTTGTTCTTGATAGGTTTGACTCTGGAGTTTGTGCCCTTAGCCACTGTTTATTCTGTCTTCAAAAAACACTTTTTAAAGATATGAAAAGCACACTGCTTGGATTTAGGCTGAGAACTGAGAGGTGATGAAGGGGTCTGAGAGTGTTTCTAGTTTGCTAACTGTACCTCAGCACACTTTGGTCTTCCAATGTCGACACGAAGAGTAAGATGTCTAAGAGCACAGAGTCTGGAGCTAGATTTCCTATGTGAAAAGTCCAGTTCTATTGCATACTAGCTGGGTGACTCAGGGAAAGTTTACTTTGTCTATGCCTCAGTTTTCTCTGCTGCAAAATGAGGTAATAT
>NW_012142857.1:13337-13889 GCF_000956105.1 Propithecus coquereli | reverse complement strand
TAAGAATTTCTTAAATGACTTATTTAAGATTGTCAATAATTGAAATATTTGGTGTCACTAGTGCCAATGTTTGGTAAAAGGAAAAAAGGCTGGCATGAGAAGATTAAGTCACTTTGCAACTTACGAGCCTCCTGTACTTGGACTATTCATTGTACATCTTGAATTTTACTTGCTCTATGATGATAATAGTGTGAAATTAATAGCACTGAGATAAAGAATGAACAAACTTATACACAAGTGGTGTTCTCAATAAATGCCAGCTATTATAATTTATTTTGGCCTTGGCTGCTATTAAATTTTGACAGATTAGATAGTTGGGCAGGGTAAGCCTTTCTAGCTTTCATCTTGAAATGCAAGTTACTGATAAACTTTATAAATTATAGTTGAGCATATTTACTTACTTAGAGGAAGCCACTAAAAGGTAATTGCTCATGATAATAATACACAATCTAGCATTACTTATTCTATATTCTCTTAAAAGTCAATGGCTCATTCAATTTCCCTGTCTGTCACCTTGATCTTCAATTAACCTGGTCTTTGTCTTTTGTTCAA
>NW_012142857.1:12328-12937 GCF_000956105.1 Propithecus coquereli | reverse complement strand
TTTGAACATGAAAAAATGTTCTAGGCATTTTAAAAATTTAATTGGTTATACATACTTTAAGAGTGTCTTAAATGACTTATTTAAGAATGTCAATAATTGAAATATTTGGTGCCACTAGTGCCAATGTTTGGTAAAAGGAAAAAAGGCTGGCATGAGAAGATTAAGTCACTTTGCAACTTATGAGCCACCTGTACTTAGACTATTCATTTTACATCTTGAATTTTATTTGCACTATGATGATAATAGTGTGAAATTAATAGCACTGAGATAAAGAATGAACAAACTTATACACAAGTGGTGTTCTCAATAAATGCCAGCTATTATTATTTATTTTGGCTTTGGCTGCTATTAAATTTTGACAGATTAGATAGTTGGGCAGGGTAAGCCTTTCTAGCTTTCATCTTGAAATGCAAGTTACTGATAAACTTTGCAAATTATAGTTGAGTATATTTACTTACTTAGAGGAAGCCACTAAAAGGTAATTGCTCATGATAATAATACACAATCTAGCATCACTTATTCTATATTCTCTTAAAAGTCAATGGCTCATTCAATTTCCCTGTCTGTCACCTTGATCTTCAATTAACCTGGTCTTTGTCTTTTGTTCAA
>NW_012142857.1:10568-11593 GCF_000956105.1 Propithecus coquereli | reverse complement strand
GTGGGACTTAATTAAATTAAAAAGCTTCTGCACAGCTAAGGAAATAATCAGCAGAGCAACTAGACAATCTACAGAATGGGAGAAAATAGCCACAAAAAAAAAAAGCTTGTGTTTTTCAATAAGGCCTTATGTTCTTTTTATTATGGGTCCTGTCTTTGCTTCTTAACATATCCATAATGATTTTATAACTATTGCGGCTACTTCTAAATTTGTTTTTTTGCATTTTGATTTCTAGGTGTATGGTTTGTACTACAGTAGCAATAAAGAATTTATGTACATTTATATTATGTTTAATAACCCTGACCTTTCAGAAATTCTAATATTTTTAAATTATCAGGCTTCAAAAGGCTAGATTCCACAATGGCTCAAGATAGAAAACAAAGCAACAAAATGCAACCCAACAGAATGAACAGTAATTCACCCCACTTGTCAGTTATCTCAATAAATGTGAATGGCTGGAACTCCCCTCTCAAGAGACATAGGCTGGCCAAATGGATAGAAAAAAACAAGCCAAGTATCTGCTGTCTCCAGGAAATGCATCTAACCTGCAAGGATGCATTTAGACTCAAGGTAAAGGGGTGGAAATCAATATTTCAAGCAAATGGGAGCCAAAAGAAGGCTGGTGTGGCAGTTTTGATCTCAGATAACTTAGTTTTTGAATCAACAAAAGTAATGAAAGACAAAGGGGGTCACTATATAATGGTGAAGGGTACAGTTCAACAAGAAGACATAACAATTCTAAATATGTATGCACCCAACTTAGGTGCACCCAGATTCATAAAGCAAACTCTACTTGATCTAAACAAATTGATAGACAGAACACCATAATAGTCAGAGACTTCAGCACCCCACTGACAGCACAGGACAGATCCTGAAAGCAGAAAATTAACAAAGAAATAATGGACTTAAACAGAATTCTAGAACAAATGAGCATGACTCACATTTACAGGACATGCTACCCAAAACCCACCGAATATACGTACTTCTCATCAGCTCATGGGACATTCTCTAAGATTGACGATATT
>NW_012142857.1:9062-9882 GCF_000956105.1 Propithecus coquereli | reverse complement strand
AAATTATCAGGCTTCAAAAGGCTATAGATTTTACAACGGCTCAAGAGAGAAAACGAAGCAATAAAATGCAACCCAACAGAATGAACAGTATTTCACCCCACTTATCGGTTATCTCAATAAATGTGAATGGCTTGAACTCCCCTCTCAAGAGACATAGGCTGGCCAAATGGATAAAAAAATACAAGCCAAGTATCTGCTGTCTCCAGAAAACGCATCTAACCTGCAAGAATGCAATTAGACTCAAGGTAAAGGGGTGGAAATCAATATTTCAAGCAAATGGGAGCCAAAAGAAGGCTGGTGTGGCAGTTTTGATCTCAGATTACTTAGTTTTTATATCAATAAAAGTAATGAAAGACAAAGGGGATCACTATATAATGGTGAAGGGTACAGTTCAACAAGAAGACATAACAATTCTAAATATGTATGCACCCAACTTAGGTGCACCCAGATTCATAAAGCAAACTCTACTATATCTAAACAAATTGATAGACAGCAACACCATAATAGTCGGAGACTTCAACACCACACTGACAGCACAAGACAGATCCTCCAAACAGAAAATTAACAAAGAAATAATGGACTTAAACAGAATTCTACAACAAATGAGCATGACTGACATTTACAGGACATTATACCCAAAAACCACCAAATATATGTTCTTCTCATCAGCTCAAGGGACATTCTCTAAGATTGACCATATTCTAGGACACAAAGCGTGTCTCAAAAAATTTGAAAAAATAGAAATCATACCATGCATCTTCCCAGATCACAGTGGAATAAAAATAGAAATCAACCCCAACAGAAACTCTCATTGCTACAC
>NW_012142857.1:5950-6599 GCF_000956105.1 Propithecus coquereli | reverse complement strand
CCACAGCCAACATCGTACTGAATGGGGAAAAATTGAAAGCATTCCCACTTGGAACTGGAACCAGACAAGGTTGCCCACTATCTCCACTTCTATTTAACATAGTTCTGGAAGTCCTGGCCACAGCAATCAGGCAAGAGAGTGGGATTAAAGGCATACAAATGGGAACAGAAGAGATCAAACTCTCACTATTTGCTGATGACATGATATTATACCTAGAAAACCCCATGGTTTCAACCAAAAGTCTCCTGGAATTGATAAATGAATTCACTAAAGTCTCAGGATATAAAATCAATACACACTAATCAGAGGCTTTCATATATGCCAATAGCAGTCATACTGAGAACCAAATCAAAGACTCAATTCCCTTCACAATAGCAACAAAGAAAATAAAGTGTCTAGGAATATATTTAACTAAGGAGGTAAAGGTTTCTACAGGGAGAACTATGAAACATTGAGGAAAGAAATAGCAGAGGACGTAAACAGGTGGAAAACCATACCATGCTCGTGGGTCGGCAGTATCAACACCATTAAGATGTCTATACTACTCAAAGTGATCTACAGACTCAATGCAATCCCTATCAAAATACCAACATCATTCTTCACAGATGTAGACAAATTAATTTTACGTTTTGTATGGAACCAGAGAAGA
>NW_012142857.1:0-592 GCF_000956105.1 Propithecus coquereli | reverse complement strand
AATAGTCAAGGCTAAGGGGTTGGCTTTTACTAAACTTTGGGTAAAAATTCCTAGAATTGTGTTCCCTCCCATTTTCATACTTTATATGGTTGTCTTGGAGCTGTCATGGGGATTTCACTGGCAGATAAATTTTAAAACAACAATGTAAATGATATTATAATTAGCCAAAGTTCATGTAAGGTGGCAGAGATCGCTGACAAGCAGATTGAAGTCAGTTCTTGGCTGTGGTTATCAGCCCCTTCGATAGCTTCTGCCCGAGAGTTGTTTACATGAACACCTGCAGGCAATCTTCAAGCCCCTGCATCCAGTCTCAGTCTTGGCTCCTAGTGTCCTGCTCTAACAAGATGATATCTCATTTCGCTTTTGATTTGCATTTCCCTTGTGATTAATGATGTTGAACAAGTTTTCATATGCCTATTGGCCATTTGCATGTCTTCTTTTGAGAAACGTCTGTTCAGATCATTTGCCCATTTTTTACCCAGATTGTTTATTTTTTTTGCTGTTGATATGTTTGAGGATTTGGATAAAACCTGAAATGTTCATCAGAGATTCTAGTAACTTCTTACATAGGGGTGATAAAACAGAGTCCAAG
>NW_012142856.1:0-1313 GCF_000956105.1 Propithecus coquereli | reverse complement strand
AAGCAAAAAGGTATTAATAAAAATAAAAGGATTTGTTCTGTAAAATTTGGATTCAGCCAAAAGGCCACACTTAAGGACCTAGGAGGCCACCTGTGACCTTAAGGCCGCAGGTTCCCCACCCCTGCAATACACTCTTGGAAAAGAACAAGGTAAAGGGGCCTGTTCTACAACACATCATGGCTTATTTTTAAGTTACAGTTATTAAGACAGGATAATTTTGGTACAAAGACAGACAAGTAGATCAGTGGGGCAGAGATCCCAGAAAAGACCCATGCAGATGACAGAGGGGGTATGGTAGAGCAGTACAGGAAGGACTGTCATAAATGGTGTCTGGAGAGTTGGATATATAGATGGAAAACCATAACACTTGATCCCAACTCCACATAATACGCAAAAACCAATTGCACATGGGCAACAGAAATAAATGTGAGAGGCAAACCAGTAAAGATCTTGGAAGAAAATCTGAGAAAATAACTTTATGGGTTAAAAATACTGAAAGATTTTCTTAAACGGGGTACAAAGAGTACTGATCTTAAAGAAAAAATGGATAAATTTGACAAATAATAAATTAATATATCAAAATGCAGTCAGCTCTTTTTAAGTTTATTACTAAATATAGTAATAAGTAATTAAATAATAATGTTCTAAAATGTTTTCTGTTCTAAAGCATAACCATGTGAAAGGGCATTAAAACATTCCATATGTGTATTTTCTACTGATATACTTTAGATTACATCTCCAAAAGCCCTCCTGGATGGGCAGGGAGATGGGAAAGGAGATGGGCTTTTTGATGTACTTTTGCTTGAATAGACCTAACTCCTTAGAGACTGGAGATTGGTTTTAGAGTCAACATAGAAACATTACTACCCTTTACTACAGTACCAAGGAGTTTATTTAGCGAACTTTTCTTACCCTATATATATATATTTTCCATAAATTGTTTCATAGATACTGAAAGGGTATGTGTGTGTGTGTGTGTCTGTGTGTGTAGAAGCAGGGCCAAGTCTAGATTTATGTGATCTAAGTGAAAGTTAATTTGCTTGAAACCCCTCATTGTATAACAAGCTGAGGATCACAGACCTAGGATAGCTTTCTAAACTCTTTAACTTGAAGTCAGCCTTTCTTTTTTTTTCTTTTCTTGAGACAAAGTCTCGCTCTGGTGCCCAGGCTAGAGTGAGTGCCGTGGCGTCAGCCTCACTCACAGCAACCTCAAACTCCTGGGCTCCAGCAATCCTTCTGCCTCAGCCTCCCGAGTAGCTGGGACTACAGGCATGCGCCACCATGCCCGGCTAATTTTTTCTATATATTTTTAG
>NW_012142855.1:0-1581 GCF_000956105.1 Propithecus coquereli | reverse complement strand
ACCCGCCTCGGCCCCCCCAGAGTGCTGGGATTACAGGTGTGAGCCACCGCGCCCGGCCCCTATATAGATCTGGATTCATAATATTTACCACTGTTTCTAAAGAAGTTTCCAAACTGTAGCAGTGTCACGTTCCAGAAAACCTGTATCCATTCCGTGGATCTGTCCCTGTATGGTGGCTTCGGTCATTGGTCACAGCTGTGTAGTTTTCCGTAGTAGGGCTGGCTCCTAATTTAACACACTGACTGCCACGTGAGTTGTATTTAACTCAGGCTAATTTTGAGCCCGGGTCTCGTGAAGGAAAAGTCTGCAGATAGTTTGTGCCCACCTGGTCTGCCTGCTGCCTCCCCTGGGGTCCCACATTTGCCCATTCTCCCTCCTATCTGTCCCCACCTCTCCGCTAGCCTCTGTCCCACCCCAGGAAGGAGGGGGGACATCTGAGCAACGAGAGAGGCAGCCTTTGAGTGCTTGTTGAGTGACTACAAAACACAGAGTGAAGATAAAATCAAGTTCGAACCCGCAGCCTAAGCACTTCCTTTGTTCTCCCCGAAAACTGCTTGGGTGTCTTCCCCTCCAGGCGTCTGCACTGGCTGTTTCCTCTACTGGGAGCACCCTTAGCCCCAACTCCTACTTTACCTGGTGAGCTCTTACATAACCTTTAAAACCCCATCCCATTGTACCCTTCCTAGGCAGAATCATGAATTCAAGCCTCAGCTCAGGAAAAGCAGGGCCAGACTCCTTTTGCTCAATTCCAGCTTCACTGTTTTTTTTTTTTTTTTAATTTCAGCATGTTATGGGGGTACAAATGTTTAGGTTATATATATTTTGCCCTTGCCCTCCCTCTCCCTGAGTCAGAGCTTCAAGCATGTCCATCCCCCAGACGGTGCGCACCGCACTCATTATGTGTGTATATACCCATCCCCTCCTCCCCCCTCCCATCTGCCCGACGCCCGATGAATGCTGTTCCTATATGTGCCCTTCCGTGTTGATCGGTGAAACCAATTTGCTGGTGAGTACATGTGGTGCTTGCTTTTCCATTCTTGGGATACTTCACTTAGTAGAATGGGCTCCAGCTCTATCCAGGAAAATACAAGAGGTGCTAGATCACCATTATTTCTTAGAGCTGAATAGCACTCCATGGTATACATATACCACATTTTATTAATCCACTCATGTATTGATGGACACTTGGGTTGTTTCCACATCTTTGCAATTGTAAATAGTGCTGCTGTAAACATTCGGGTGCAGGTGTGTTTTTTATAGAGTGTCTTTTGTTCTTTTGGGTAGAGGCCCAGTAATGGGATTGCTGGATCGAATGGTAGATCTACTTGTATCTTTTAAGGTATCTCCATGTTGCTTTCCACAGAGGTTGCACTGGTTTGCAGTCCCATGAGCAGTGCATGAATGTTGCTATCTCTTCGCATCCACGCCAACATTTATTGTTTTGGGACTTTTTGATAAAGGCCATTCTCACTGGAGATAAGAGATACCTCATTGTGGCTTTGATTTGCATTTCCCTGATGATTAGAGATGTTGAGCATTTTTTCATATGTTTTTTGGCCATTACTCTGTCTTCTTTTGAAA
>NW_012142854.1:0-981 GCF_000956105.1 Propithecus coquereli | reverse complement strand
TTAAAAATGTCTTCGACTCCATGGCTTGCTTTTTTATTGATACATAATAATTGTACATATTTATGGAATAAATATGACATTTTGATACATGTATACAATGTGTAATGATCAAATTAGAGTAATTGAGATAACCATCACCTCAAACATTTATCATTTCTTTATGATGGGAACATTCCAAACTTTCTCTTCCAATTATTTTTGAAATAAACAATAAATTTGGTAACTATAATCACTCTACTATGCTGTCAAACACTAGAGCATAATAGAGCTTATTTCTTCTATCTAATTGCATGTTTGTACTCATTAATCAACCTCTCTTCATCCTCCTTTTCCCCCTCCCAGCCTCTGGTAACCACCATTCTACTTTCTACTTCCTTGAGATCAGTGTTTTTAGTTCCCACATATGAGTGAGTATATGTAATATTTGTCTTTCTGTGCCTGGCTTATTTCACTTAACATAACGTCCTCTAGTTTTATCCATGTTGCCTTAGATGTTGATCTCAAGGAGGTGGAGTACTCACAGCTTGCTTCTTATTCTGTTAAGGGTAGCTTCTATAAACAGAAATTCTCAGTTTAGTGGAATCTAATAAGTTTAGTGAAGTTGATAAATTAATCAACCATTTCTGTTATGGTCAATGCTTTTTGTAACCTTATTAAAGAAATATTTAACTATTACAAATAATAAAGGTACACAACTATGTTATCATCTAGTCCTTACTGTTTTACCTTTAATTTTTGGGTATCCAATCCAATCTGGAACTGAATTCTTGTTGTTGTTATAATGTGAATACTATTTTCCCCAAATAGTTAGCCAATTTATTTATTTTTGTGTATTATATCTACTACTTTATCTAAATATTGGAACTGGAAAATTTTTCCAAATTTCATCATATGTATAAGTTTTGTGCAGTTTTTTGGTAGGCAGCCTTTATCAGGGTAAGGAAGTTTTTCCTACTCCAGATTTAATAAGGTTTTAATTAT
>NW_012142853.1:0-980 GCF_000956105.1 Propithecus coquereli | reverse complement strand
CTCGCTCTTGCTCAGGCTGGTCTCGAACTCCTGACCTTGAGTGATCCACCCGCCTCGGCCTCCCAAAGTGCTGGGATTACAGGCGTGAGCCACCGGGCCCGGCCTGTAAATGGATTTTTAATTGTTTACACGTCAGTTGCTATTACCATATTCACTCTCCAATAATCCCCTCACCCAAAATATCCACTAATTAAACAGATCCGTACTTCTATTCTCTGTGCTTAATCATATATTCACCACAAAGTGAAAGGACATGCAAGAATCATATTGTTCTTTAAATTAGCATTTTGTTTGCTTGTGTTTTAAATAAAACAGGAATAATCTCTTTGCTAAAAATTCTTTAAATTAATCCAAGGTAAAACAATGACACAAATTATCTGGAAAAAAAGCCAACCAGTCTTTCCATTCATAAAACCTTATATAAAAACCAAACATTTATTTAGGGATGAAACTGTATGCCTGAAACTTGCTGTTCAGTTTATGTTCTCAATCCAGATGTGGACACACTGGTGTATATTCTCAGGTATAAAATCAAGTTCTAGGTTGCTGATCTAATAATGGTTATAACATACAGTATTTTAATCATGATAACAATTGGAAACTAGACCAACTTTAAAGGTAAGTATGAAAATTTGCTAGGCCTCTGATCTATTTAAATAGGTCAGCTTGCCTTGACAAGAGAGAACACTGTAATATTAGTATTCTTCAAAACACAGATTAAGGCAGGGCAGGGTGGCTCACGCCTGTAATCCTAGCACTCTGGGAGGCTGAAGCAGGCGGATTGTTTGAGCTTGGGAGTTCGAGACCAGCCTGAGCATGAGCGAGACCCCGTCTCTACTAAAAAAAAGAAAGAAATTAGCTGGACAACTAAAATATACATATATAAAAAAATTAGCCAGGCATGGTGGCTCATGCCTGTAGTCCCAGCTACTCGGGAGGCTGAGGCAGGAGGATCGCTTGAGCCCAGGAGTTTGAGGTTG
>NW_012142852.1:0-1679 GCF_000956105.1 Propithecus coquereli | reverse complement strand
AGTTTTCCATTTTGCAGTCTGCTGTGGTTTGAGTGTTCGTTTCTCCTCCCACCCCCAATTTATATGTTGAAGTCCTGACTCCCAAGGTATTAGGAGGTGAGGTCTTTGGGAGAAAATTAAGATTAGGTGAGGTCATGAGGGTGAAGCCCTCATGAGTGGGATGAGTGTGTTTATAAGAGTTCCAAGAGAGCTTACTTTCTCTCTCTGCTTCTCTGAGGACATTGGGAAAAGGTGCCATCTGTGAAACAGGAAGCAGGCTTTCACCAGATACTGAATCTTCCCGTGCCTTGATCAGGGACTTCCCAGCTTCCAGAAGTGTGAAAATAAATTTCTGTGGTTTATAAGCCATTCAGTTTATGGTGGTCTGTTTTAGCAGTCTGAATGGATTAAAACAGTCCCTTTCTGCTATTGCCAATCCTTTAGAAAAGACTTTGCAGCCTTAGCTGGCAGCTTAAGGAATTAAGGGAAGGGTCCACACACAGGCTGGGGAGAGGTGGTGAAACACACACAGGTGCTGCTTGAGGAAGGATGATGTAAGTGGGTGAGGTCGCATTGTGCACAGCAGCCATCCGAAGTCAGACGGTTGCCTGAGGTGACAAAGTGAGATTAATGTAAGATGTAACCATTTCCCAAGGAGTCCTAGAAGTGTTTGAAGGAGAGGAATTTGGTCAAAGGTTGTACTTCTTGCAGTTAAGCGGTATGGGTGTTTGCGCTATAAGCTGGGCATAAAAGAGAAAATGAGGGTTTTTATAGTCACCACAGCAGGAGATCTGATTCATCAGACTTACCCACATAAACGGTTTCATAATTATTTTAGATTTGTTTATCTCTTCCATAGTTTAAATTTTTGGAAGATAAGGACAACGTCTTGGTCATTCTTGCATTGCCAATGTTATTTTGTTCATTGTCTAACTGTCTGACATTTATTAAATGGAATGAAATTGTTGCTTACCATTTATACTTGGTTATTATGCAGCACATGAATAGTTCTTTAAACCTTAAATATGATAGATTTGCTTATTTTCAGTTGTAAGTGATTTAAATACAAAATTCTACAATTGTGTTCTTTACTCTTTATGGTTTTCTGATAATGTAACATGGATGGTCCATTATAATTGGAGAAAAAATAGAGAGGGCATTTAGGATTTCAGTGAATTCTGCTCCAGGTCTCAGGTGTTTGGGAGGTTAAAAAGACAAAGCAAATCATGGTTCCTACATTCAAGAAGCTCTAGTCTATGGATGTATTTATAATATAGTTTATAACATTACTTGATAAAAGCCAAATTTTAGTCTACTTTTGTACAAGAAAGGAAAAAATGATTTGCCTGGAATATTACAGTGTAAATTTGATTATGCTGACAATGAGGCTACTAATTAGTAAAATCAGGTCTTCAAGATCACAAAAAGAATCATTTCTGAACAAAGTTTTATGGTAATTATAATTGAGAAGAGCAATTTTTTTTAAAAAAAGGACTATAGAAACTTATACTTGGCGACACTTCTTAAGTTGATAGCTTAAGTTACTATATATATTTGATAATAAACTTCTTAAAAAAATTTTATCAAATCAATTTTGTTCAAATTAAAAAAAAGGTAACAGTCCAACTTTAGAGAAGCCTTAACAAATACTTTATTCCACCAACATGAGAGACATTTTTAGTTTTGCATATTCTCTTCCA
>NW_012142851.1:0-1110 GCF_000956105.1 Propithecus coquereli | reverse complement strand
GTATTATATTTATTTATTTATTTATTTTTTAGAGATGGGATCTCACTGTATTGCCCAGTTTGGAATGCAGTGGCTATTCACAGATGTGATCATAGCTCACTGCATCCTCGGACTCCTGGCATCAAGCCATCCCTCCTGCCTTGGCCTCTTGAGTAGCTGGGACTACAGGTGTGTAGCACCATGCTTGGCAAATATTATTTTTAAATAAACTGTCTAAAAATTTTTTTCCAGGAAGTATGCACAAAGTAACTTTGAATAAATTGTCCTACCAGAGAAAAAGCTTTAATTTTTATTAAGAGATGCACTAGAATATGTTATGTGTTCTGGACAGTAAAAAGATTCAGTAGCCATAGAAATAATAGTAATATCAGTTGATCAAATATTCTTCCTTAATTAAGGAATTTTAATATAGTAAAACAAATCTTGGATTTCTTTACCAGCCAGAAGAAACATCACTTGACAGTGTCCTTTTATATTATCAGAAATTATGCCTAAAAGCCTCATGCATATGTAAATGCAATCTTTTACCTTCAACATCATCTGAAAAGGTAGACAAAAATAAGCAAATGAAAAGTGGGTAATAAAGAAAATTTTTTTATGTAGTAGTATACACAATAATATAGGAGCTTAAAAATGTCACACAAGCAACATAATTTCTTGGAAGAAGAATATTCATGTTAGTCAAAACTGAGATATCCTAAAAGAGATATAGCATACGCTATATTTTTAGGAATATGGCATAGATTTATTATTGAAGGGTTATAAAATACTCCTAAAGTAAAGAATTCTAAAATGGAGTTCATTATGTCAGCTAAGAATTACTTTTGATGAAGTAGCAAAGGGAAAGTATCAGTAACAAAACTGAAAGACACATTTCTCAGATTTTTAAAAAACTGATTCTTCTAGGATGAGTAAATTTTCAGAAGAAAAAGTCCTTTAAAAAAGTGATTCTACCACTGTTTTTCCAAAGAATTGTTTATCCTATTTTATCCAAGGGATCATTTTTGGATGCTGAATTAAAAATAAAGAGCCTAAATACACAAAGAAAAACAAAAAAAGTGGGCTCTAAACATGATTAAATTCTAAGTTTATAATAAAGGAAACCACTTA
>NW_012142850.1:0-1460 GCF_000956105.1 Propithecus coquereli | reverse complement strand
TATATTTTTCTTATATTGACTCTTCTTTAAATAGCACTTCCCATAGTTAAAGTTCTCATTTGTCTGAAGTAATAAAATCATATTCTAAGGAGTATCATCCCCCAGTCTCCTCCCAGTCTAAATCATCTTGTACTTCCCTGTTCTACCAGCCCCCAACCCCCAACAGCACCCCTCTGACAATGCTCACACAATGGCACTACAATGATGCGTAGCTCAGTATGAGACCCTTTGAGAATTAAATCAAGTGTGATCTTCTCATTTTTATACCTAAGACCCTCCAAAATCTGATCACATGTTTCCTGTCCAAACTGATCTCCTTCTAAAAGTTAACCTTATACATGCTGGTTATATAAAATTCATAGACTAATAATGTATGGCTATTCTCAGTCCTTGGATTGGCTTATTCTGATATCTCAACCTAAAATACTTTAGCTAGTTGCATGCTCTAGGTAAAATGTTCCTTTATCACTTGCTATTTCAGATTAGAATACCAAAGTTCCCCATTAAGAGCTACATTTGTCATCAATGAAGCACAGTCGTGGCCACTAAGAGATAAATTCAAGTCCACTGAGAGTTGCTAGCCAAGTATTTCTTGATTTAAAGACCTGCCCCTTCACCTTTACCTCTTCCTTTTTATTTCCTCTCTGCTTTTATTTATTCATTTTTTTCTGCTAGCACAGAGGCATGGTGACTGGAATAAGCACCACTTCCAATCACAGGAGAAGAAAAGTCCTCAACCCTGACAACCGTGAGCCATTTATCCAATGCCAGCAATTCTGCACCTTCTGAACTTTCCATTACATAAGGGAAATTTTTCCAATTTGGGTTTCCTGTCACCTGCCATTGATGAATCCCTACCTGATACACCATCTTTCAAGGCCTAGCCCAGCCCTGCTTTCGCCAAGAACCTTTGCTTAACTATTCCATTAAGCTTTGACCACCAAATTTGATTTCCTGTATGTTAATTTGAATTCCCTGCCCTCTTCTCAATAGTTTCATGTATATAAAATGCGTCTCCCCACTTCCCAAACTCAAGCCATGAAACAGTTACTTTGGCCTTATGTTAATTGATTTATTTAACAAACATTTATCGAGCTTGTTTTCACATTTGTATCCTTCAAATGGCTTGCACTCTGCCATAAACATAACCAACCATATACTACTTGATTCTAACTTTATATTGCATGCATCCTCAATATGTGTTGTCAGGACAAAATGTCCAATGTCATCCATGTATCAGTAGAGTAAAAAACTACATTTTTTTCCCCAAATTTGGAAGGTCCCTCACAAACATGCTGACCCAGCAGCTTCCAATGCTGGGTCATTTGGAGTACCTGTAGTACTATTTGGGGAAGGGATTCCTCGTAATGTTAATGTATCGGAGGAACTTATTACAAGCTGTTCAGGAGCATCAAGTCTCATTATAACTGATGAAAAATTATTTTGTTATTATCATCTAA
>NW_012142849.1:0-1005 GCF_000956105.1 Propithecus coquereli | reverse complement strand
TTTGGGGCTATATGTGGAGGTCCTCAAGGGCCATATAGTTTATAAGTATTACCTGAACTCTAACACAAGCACTACAGTGCCAGAATTCATGCTCTTAACTACCCCACTGCAATTGCCTCAGTGCACAATTACTAAGTCCCTGCTTTATCCCTGACACTGTGGGAACATGTTGCAATATGCAGTCTGGGAGGAAGTAAACATGCAGCCATAACACTACGTGACAGTGTTCACGCTGGGCTGTACCAGGTGTAAAGAAAACACATGCCAGGAGATCCCAACCTAGGCCCATGTGAAGGGATAGGGAAAGGCCCACAACAAAGACATTGAAAGAGTTCGGAAAAGAAGGCAGGTGCACAGCGACGAAAAATGCACTTCATGGGAAGTGCCTGTTCTCTAAGAGAGGGGCAAGGAAAGAGAGAGAGAAAGGGAGAGAGAGGGAGAGAGAATGTACCTTGTATTCTATGCCCTGAAACAAATTTCATAGGTTCTTTCTTGCTTCTAGTAGTTTCTGTTCCTCAGTGAATGCTTTACACACAGTCGTATCCTTCATTAAAAAGAAAAGTCCAATCAGATCTGATCCCTCTTTACGGATAACGCAATGAATGGCACATAATATCACAAGGAAACACCTGACATTCAAGAAGGATGCTTCCTGAAGACCTTCAGAAAACCCACAATCTCAAAGATGAGTCATGACCCAAGACTCTTATTTTTAGAAATGTTTTAAACTAAACTTCATCACTTTTTTCACTGGAGTTGGAATTATGTGTACGTGTGTGTGTATGGGTGTGAGAGGGGGTAATTTTAATAAAGAATCAAAAGCCTTTTTTTTTCCAGATACACAAGTAGGAGAGCCTACATAGAGAAAAATAAGGCACACGTAGTAAGTATGGTGAGTGGTTGGCTAAGCTGACTCTCAAATGCATGCCCCAGCAAAAGTATGAAGGGTAAAGATAATAATATCACTTATGAAAAATTGAAGCCCCAAATATTAAACATGCAAAT
>NW_012142848.1:0-9498 GCF_000956105.1 Propithecus coquereli | reverse complement strand
GGGCGGATTGTTTGAGCTCAGGAGTTCGAGACCAGCCTGAGCAAGAGCGAGACCCTGTCTCTACTAAAAATAGAAAGAAATTAATCGGACAACTAAAACTATATAGAAAAAATTAGCCGGGCATGGTGGCGCATGCCTGTAGTCCCAGCTATGCGGGAGGCTGAGGCAGGAGGATTGCTTGAGCTCAGGAGTTGGAGGTTGCTGTGAGCTAGGCTGATGCCACGGCACTCTAGCCCGGGCAAGAGAGTGAGACCCTGTCTCAAAAAAAAAAAAAAACTAGCTGGATACAGTGGTGCACACCTGTAGTCCCAGCTACTTGGGAGGCTGAGGCAGAAGAATCGCTTGAGCCCAGGATTTCAAGGCTGCAGTGAGCTATGATTGTGCTACTGCACTCCAGCCCAAGTGACAGAGTGAGACCCTGTCTCAAAAAAAAGAAAGATGTGCTTTTTTATGTTCAGGAATCTACAATAATTTTCAGTTGCTCTCCATATCAAGTTCACATTCCACTGTCTGACGGATCTAGGTCCTATCCACTTACCCAGCTCCACAACCAGTCCTCCCCTCTCCCTGTAGTCGGACTGGTTCCCTCTCTCTACCATAAATTTTATAGTTGTTGGGTATGTCCCCTCAGCCTTCATTTCATCCCTCCATCTCCATTTCCATTTCTTCCCCTCCATACTGGTAAAGAAATGTGTGCCGAATACTTAATGAGCGACCACAGCCCAAAGTCAAAAATCAGACCAGGAAATTGAAAAACACATCCAGGACATAGCAGAGAGCTTTTGCCCACATTAACTCATTGGCCTTTTGCAACAACCCCTTGAGCTAGGTAGGATATCCCTGTTTTACAGAGGAGGAAAGTGACCAGTCTCAACCCAAGGCAGAGCTGGGTTCTAGCTGGGAAGCCCACACTCCGAGGGTCTGCAGGGGATTCTGGGGGCTCTCCTAGGCTGTAGCTGGCAGGGGGTTTCATAGCTGCCCCAGACGTGGCTTTGCTCCCTTTTCTGCAGTGAGTTCTCCCATCCTTGGCTTAGTGCCCCTCTGTCCCTTCCTCTTCCCTGAAGCACTAGAGCTGAGGATGTGGTGGCCACAGACACCTCCAGGGGGTGCTCTTTTGGCTTTCTCAGGGCAGCTGGGGAAATAGTTAGTAACCCTCCCTCCGCCTCTTCCTCCCCTACTGGGGCTTCTGTAGTGTTCTTCTTGCCACATAACCACAACCCAAAGGGCTGGGGCAGAGTGAGGACAGGGGACTGGGAGTACAGCACCAGCCACAGCAGTCTGCTCCTCCCCGTAGGGCTCCCAACTCAGGCGAGGAGCCAGCCCCTTCCCAATCAACAACTGGAACCCTCCAGCCCCACCCTGTCTACATTCTGGGGCCAAAGGGGGACCTCTGTCTGGGGCTTAATGAGGCCCCCCAGTCCCTGTTGCTCTCTGGGAGGTCACCTGAAACTCATCATTTGGATGAGTGCTTTTTTAATTTTCAAAGTGCTTTCCCACCACCATCTTCATTCACCCGAGACTCCTGGTGAGCACCTGCTAAGCCTGGATTATCCTCACCCTCTTGAAGGATGACAGAAACCACAGCCCAGAAAGATGGCTGACTTTTCCATGGTCACGCATCTTGTTGGGATGCAGCCAGGAGAGTACTTCCCTCCTCCTCCTCCACCAACCTGGACAGGGTACACCCTGGTTGGGTTGTAGAGCCCCCGGAGAAAGAGGAGGGAGCATCTCTTTGCCTGGGGCCTGCCACCTCCTGCCGCCCTAATCACCTCCTCTGGGACAGATCAGGGCCCGGGAGGGTAGGGGCGAGGGGAAAGCAGAGGAAAGGTGGGGGGCCACCGTGCCATCGGCATTAGGACAAGCCCTACGCTGGAATCAAGCAGTGACAGAGGGGCAAGGAAGGAAACTACGTTTCTTGTAAATAAGCACAGAGAAACCCCAACCAACAGAGCTTGCAAAACCTTTATTTTTTCCCCCTCCCTCTTCCTGATTTCATCTCAAAGGGAGGGGGCAGTAGAAAGAAAGGAATAGAGGAGCAGGAGCTGACAAAATAGCTGTGCGTGAGGCAGGGAGGTTCTCTGGGCACTCGCTTAGGGAGGAAGATTAGCTCGCTGATTGGAGTCCAGCCCTGACTGGGCCAAGGTGGGTTTGAGTCCTGGGGATGGGTTGATTCTGCTCTGTCTGGGACTGCTCGCCGGATCCCTGACTCCGGCCTTCCGTCTCTTAAAGGCACGCCACTGGTCATGTGGCGCAGCACGCAATTCCCTGCTTGATGACTGTTAGGCAAGGAGGGGCTGTTTTTAAGCAGAGGGTACAGCTGTTCCTGGGGTAGTTTCCATTTTGTTTGTGGTCGTGGGGGAGGGGTGTTGAGGGAGTGGGAAATGGCATAAAGGAAATTGTCACTTCCTTTCCAGAGAATTCCAGAAAGGTTTCATGGAGGACAAGGTATTTCAGGAGTGAGAGCTGGCTCAGAGGGGATGAGGAACTGGAGGAGAATTGTGCTCTGTGGCCCAGCTGACCATCTGGCCTCCATGTTTCCTGGCATGTGTGAAAATGCCACGGGTGTTACCAGCAATTCTGTGAGAGCCATTGGCTCTGCTGAGCGAGTGTAGATTTAAACCCACTCCACGCAGACTGTGGACGTGGCTTTCACATCGGCGCTGTTTCCTGTAGGGGAGGCCCAGATGGGTGGGTGCAGGACACTGCTTGATATGTTCCAGTGACAGCCCCAGGAAGGGTCTGTATGTCTGAAGGGGGCCCAGTTGTGGTGACACAGGAGCAGCTCAAACCACTTCTATTTTGCTTTGCTTTTGAAATGCAGTCAGAACCGCAGAGAGCCAGAGGTGTGCATTTGCAGGCCAGGAGGTAGCCGTCCTCGCCTGCTCGCTCCCTCCTGTGGTACACAGGCTCTCGCGGGGTGTCTAGGGCCCATATCCTCTCACAAAGGCCTCACCTTCAGCCCAAGTAGGACAGGCCCTGGGAGCTAGGGATCCTTCAGTGCTGAGAAGGGAGCAAGGGAGCGGAGCTCTTGCCACCCTGGGAGCAGGGAGCATACTCTGGAGTCCGCGGTGAGCTGATGGGGCACCTGGGGGGAATTCACCACCAGTTACTAAGGGCTCCCAGGGGCCTCAACTCCCTGAGCCCAGTGTCCGTGTGTGCCTCCCTTGTCCCCTACTTGCTGGTGAGGCAGAATCCAGGGCTTTAGGCCGCTGAAGCTATGTCCCTGCCAAAGGGCTCCCTGGAGAGGGGAGCCCCTGGTGTGGGCCTCTCCAGCCTCCGGCCTCCAGCAGGGCGGGCCTTCTGTGGTGGTGGCTTCTTTGGTTTCAGGTTCCTGGGAAAGGGAGGTTATTTTGAGGGACTCAAAGGGGGAGGGGGTTCACTCCTGCTGGGGAGAGTGAGTGAACATGCAAATGAGCCTCTCTCCACCTCTCACTTTCAAATCCTCAAACATCTGAAGGGGGAGGGGGAACTTTCTGGACTGAAAGGTTCCAAGGTGGGGGGAAGTATTTCTTAGCCTTGGCTGCCAAGAGAGTAGGACAGCTACTTCCTCCCCCTGTACCCCTTCGCCTTAGCTTCAGGCTAGGGCAGAAGATGTTCAGGATCGGCCTCGGGTGCTGGCTATACCCTCACGATACCTCACAATCCTGGGCCAACAGAACCTGCACCAACCAAGTCCTGGATTTAGATAATTCAACAAGTGGACACACACAAGAATGCGATTGGACTTGTCTCTTTTATTTCAAATCTCTCCTCTACATTGATGGCCAAGGGTTCCATCCAATACAGTGCAGTGGCTGCCTCCCCTCCCCCACCAGCTCCCTAGCCGGTGGTTCTTGGAGGACTCACCCCAAAGACCATGGGCCACATATGTACTCTGGGGCTGGCATTCTCTTCCCGAGAAGCACAACCCCACAGGACCGGCAGAACCCCTGGCCCTGCCCCAGGTCTGCCTCCTCCCCTCAATCTTCAGCACAGCCTCTTAGAGCCAGCATTCGCTAATGTTTGTCACTCTCACAAGGCAGCCCAGAGGAGGAGGAACCGACGACTGAGCTTGCGGCTTTGCCGGCCAGACCAGGGCAGCCCTTTGACACACAGAGGCTCTCACGCACATGCACCATACTTGGGACACATGCGCACACCCCACACATATGTGTACCTACAGGGTGCGTGCACACCCACAGCGAACACAGATGGCACGCCTGTGTAAATAACAATGCAAAAATATACAGAAGTTACCTCAGCAAGTACGCACATTTCTCTCTCTCTCATGCAAGAGTATGTGGCACCCGCACCTGGTGTACACATGGACACACATTGCCCAGAAAACACATCTCACAGATGCTGACTGACCAATACCACCCATGCGTCCGTTCATCCATCCATTCGTTCACTCCATAAATATGAATTGAGAATCTGCTACGTGCCAGGCGTGGTGCGAGGTGCCAAGGTTTCATCAATAACCAACACAGTCGTCCCTGCCTTCAAGGAAGCCGCTGTCTAACGGGGGAGAGGTAAGGAAGGTGCATAGAATTACCCCAGGAGAATGCACTGGCAATAAACTTGCAAAAATGAAATAGTAATCTGTGAAGAGAAGCCAAAGAGATGAGCAAACCTGGAGGAAAGGGCCATAGCAATGACCTTGGGGGGAGGGGGCAGACAGGAGTTTCTTGTTTATACAAAGTGGGATTAGGTGAAAGTGATCGCCTTTCATTTGATTAGTATGAGAATGTTTCCTGGGGGCAGACAGCCGCCTGTGGGAGGGCGGAGCTGCTTCGGAATGCGGGCCTTGGGGCGCTTAGGCTAGGGGGTGGACAGACCTTCCAAGCATAAATGGCCCTGGGAGGCTTCGCAGGCCACAGGAGAAGGGTCACTGGCAGGGTCGGGTGGGGGTGGGAGGAGCAGACCCAGGGCTAGGACACGTTTTCCCAGTGCCGCCCGCTGTCCTGCAACCGGGGTGGACCTAGCAGGGCTCTGTCTCTCATTTGCCAGAAGAGCAACTCAGACCTGACAGGTTGAGTTGAGTTGAGCCAACTTCTCCAGACTTTTTGTTGGGGTGGGTGGAAAGGTGTCAGGGTGACGGTGAGGGTGGGGGCGGGGAGAGGGTGGGGCCAGCCCTGTGGGCTAACGGAAAGGAAGTGGGAGAGGCCTGGGTTTCTCCTGTGGGGCAGAGTGGTCATCAGGGAGGTCACCACCGCGGTCCCCCTCCCTTTCCTCCTCTTTACCCCTCTCTGAAGTTCCCCATTTCTTTCCGAGCCGAGCCGGGAGAAGGTTTTGCCTCGCTGGCACTGCCAAGGGAGTGTCAAGGACGTGGGGTTGTGTCACTCCTACTGTGCTGTGTGGACCCTAGTCTTCAGGTACTCACAGTTGAACTAGGCTGTTTGTAGACCCACCCACACTCACATCCACGCACACAAAACGGAACCTCAAGGGCCAAAGACGTGGTGCCTGGAACGGGAGAAACCCAAGCGTCGGGGGTGGAGGAGCAGTGCAGGCTGGCAGGAGGGAAGTGGGAGCGGGCTAGGGCCTTGGGAGGCAGGCATGGCTGTGACCATGACCATGACCACCGCTGACAGCGGATGGGCCGCCAGAGCACTGACAGTCCTGAGGAGCTGAGGCTGGGGAAACGACTGCAGGCCTGGATGCCATGGGAACACCGAGGTGCAGACCACCAGTGCGGGAGGCGGGCAGGGAGATAAGAGGCGTGTGTGGGCTGCAGCAGACAGAGAAGATTTCCTGGAAAAGGGGGCCTGAGCTGGCCCTGGAGGATGGGGAAGGTTCCACCGGCCCCTCCCCAAGCGGGGGCTCTCCTTGCAAGTTCCCAGGGTGACAGTTCAGTCTTGAAACTGAAAGCAAAGCTGAACGAAGCACACAAACCCACATAGAGCACAGAGGCCATCCTCTCTGGTGGGCGGTGGGAGGGAGGGTGCTGAGGAACACACAGGGCATGTGGCCCACCTGTCCCTCTGTCTCCAGGCTCTCTGGAGGCGTGGCCTCGTTTGTGAGTCCCATCTCTAAGAGCAGAGTTAGGCCACTGCTGGCTCTGACACAACACAACGCCCACAGCGAGGCATTTCTTCCTACTCCCAAGGTAAACTGAGCTTAATTTCAACTGGAGCCAGGCAGAGTTGGGAAGAGCACCCTATACGCCCAGGTGTCCCCATTTGCACCCCCTCACACCCAATTCTTCCCCAAGCTAAGGAAGTTGTAGGGATCTTCATGCTACTGCTCCCTCCATGCAGCTGGGGCTGGGCACCCCGACTTCTCCAGTGGCCATGCCCTGGGAATTTGTCTTCAGGGTGGGGACAGCCAAAGTCCCTCTGTCTGGCAGCTTCTCCAGAGGAAGGGGGCGGAGAGGGAGGGAGGGAGGCCACATGTCTTCGGGGCTAGTGTGAGGTACAGGTGCTGGTGACCCAGACTGGCACCAAGGCTCAGCCACTTCCCACTGGAGGCCATTCCATTGACTTGCTCTTTTTCCCTCTTTCTTTACCTGCCTCCTTTCTTCTCTTTCCCTCTTTACCCGTTGTCCTCCCCTTTTGGCCGTCCCTCTACTGGCAGTCTGCCCTGGCACAGCGGCGGGGTCTCTCTGGTTTGCCAGCTGTCCTGGCAACAGAGCTCAAGGAAGGTGACTTACCCACTGTCCCCATCTCTCCTTTCTCCCTAGGTCACTCCTGCAGTTGGCCCAGCCCAGCATGCAGCCTTGAGCCTGGCTTAGGCCACCACCTCCTCCAGCTCTCTACACCCACTATCATACAGCAGCTCAGGGGGTAGGCTCTCGGCTCCACGGTACCTGAGCACATCTCTTCATCAAGAAAGCACCGCAGGTCCAGAGGGCCCTGCGAATCCCGCTGTTGGCGCTCTGGGAAAACAGCATGGCTATTACCCTACAGCCCAGTGACCTGATCTTTGAATTTGCAAGCAACGGGATGGATGATATCCACCAGGTATGGTCCCAGAGGATGAAGCGAGGTCGGGCAGTGTGGGTGATCAGATAGGCACAGGCAGGCAGGCAGATAGCCAGGGAGCAGATATCCACCAAGCATCTGTATGTTCAGGGCACTGGGCCTGACTGCAGCCAGCCTGTACACCAGCTAGTCACTCATATGGCTGGTCAGTAGCCATTGGGCAGTCATTTAGGGAGCTGGTTACCCACATGCGATCACCAAGCCAGACAAGCAGCTGCTAAGTCAATCGGCTGAGCTGTCAGTCAGCAATGTCGACTGAAGGCACAAGGTGTACGCTGACCACCGTATGCGTTTTTCAGCCACTCCCTTCACCCAAAGTGTCACAGGGAGAATGCTGCTGGGTCAGCCACATAGCAAGAGTGAGTACTACCAGCTGGAACTGGCGGGTGAAGTCCAAGTCCTGGCATCTTCAGCCTCATGTCTCTAGCCCCTTCCAGAACTCTTTCTGGCCTCAACCTGAGGACCCAGGACAAACTGGAAATGGGGTCTTTTGGTGGGAGGAAGTTGGAAAATAGGACAGGATTCTGGTGCTTCTCAGGTCCCCACTGCTGCATACCTTCCCTGCACTGGTCCATTTTCCCTGCACTTGGATGTACCTATTGGATGGTGTCCTGGCACACCCACGGCTACCCTTCACTCTCCTCCTTCCACAAAATGGAGAAAGAAGAGGCAGGCAGGTATGGTAGAAGGAATGAAGGATTAGGAGACAGGAGTCCTGGGTTCTGATCCCAGTTTGACCACAGTGTCGCCTGGGGCAAGTCCTGTCCCCTACCCTATCTGACTGCCATCTCCCCATCTTCGCCAAGAGGAGATCCAGCTGGATTATCTCTAAGGGTATCCCAACCTAACTCGATGCTTTCTATCCTAAATCTCTGTGAGGATGAAAAACTGTCGAATTTCTAGTGGCCTACCAAAGGCTGCCCCCTAGTGGCCTTCAAGCACCTTGAACTTTCTGTCCAGTGCATTCTTACCTAAAGTTGCTCAATTGTATTTTATCTTTATTTTTTTAGAGACAGGGTCTCGCTCTGTCACCCAGACTAGAGTGCAGTGGCACGATCACAACTCACTGCAACCTCCAACTCCTGGGTTCAAGCAATCCTCCTGGCTCAGCCTCCTGAGTAGCTAGGACTACAGGCACGCACCACTGAGGCCTGCTAATTTATTTTATTTTATTTTTTGTATTTTTATGTTTGTATTTTTTTGTTGTTGCCCAGGCTGATCTCAAACTCCTGGCCTCAAGTGATCCTCCCGCCCTGGCCCCCCCAAAGTGCTAGGATTACAGGCACGGCACCCGTTACTGAACACCTTTGGTGTGCCCAGCCTCATGGAAGGCATCAGGCGAGGAGAGGGGAAGAAAAATCTAACCATACCTGGGTTCTCAGTGCTACTTGTCATTTTTTCCTTGCTTCTAGTCCACTCAGCAACTTTTTCTGTTCTTTGTAGAGGCTGTTCTTCACAGAACATGTTCTTACCTCCCAGCCTACTCCTCCACCCTCAGCAGACAGCCTCTCCTCCAATCCACAGAGAAGCTCAAAGCCAAGGACGCCCTCAATTCCCTCCCTTCTTTTTATCTATAACATCTCCTGTTCTTGTTTCGTTCCCACTGGCCTTCGAGAAAGAAGTATCCCTCTTCTTTCCAAGGGTAACTCCCGTTTCTGTACTTAATCTGTTCTCTCCTGCCTCCTTCAAGATCCCAAACTATCAGTCACCTCCTCTCTGCCTTGTATCTTTCAGACCTCCCAGATCTTCCTCCGCAACCTTGAACATCTTCAGGTCTCCCAACCCTAAAAGAAACCCTCCCCTCCCTACTGCCCCCCTACAAAAAAACCACTTTCTTAGCTCCTTTCTTCCCCACAGAGGGACACTTCTCAACCCTCTGTTTTTACTTCTTGCCCCCCTTTCACTCTTTTTAGGAAACAATTTTTATTGTGAAATGTATCATGAATACAAAAGAGTGCATAAATCACATATAGATACAGACAACTATAAAATGAACACCCATGTTAAGAAACCCACCCAGGTTAAGAAATAAAACTAAGTTAGGAACTTAGTCTATGCCAGGCCCTGTTCCAAGTGCTTTGTGTGTATTGATCTGTTTAAACAACCCTATGGGGTCAATCAAATAATCACCCCAATTTTATAAATCAGGAAACCGATACATAGAAAGGGTAGGTAACTGGCCCAAGGTCATACTGCTCGGAAGTAGCAGAGCTTGGTTTCAAACCTAAGTAGTCTGGGTTTAGATTAGCACAATTCAATAGAATTTTCTAGAATGCTGGAAACTCATATTTGTGCTGTTCAGTATGGGGCCACCGGTCACATATGGCTATGGAACACGTGAAATGTGACTGGTGCAACTGAAGAAATGAATTTTTAATTTTTCCAAAGTTTTCATTTACTTTTTACGTTTTTATTTATTTATTTATTTTTGGAGATAGGATCTTGCTCTGTTGCCCGGGCTACAGTGCCATGGTGTCAGCCTAGCTCACAGCAACCTCAGACTCCTGGGCTCAAGCGATCCTCCTGCCTCAGCCTC
>NW_012142847.1:0-347 GCF_000956105.1 Propithecus coquereli | reverse complement strand
GGATGTCCAGTTGTTCCAGCACTATGTGTCAAAAAGAGATCCTTTCTCCATCGAATTGCATCTGCTCCTATCAAAAATCAGTTGCCTATATTTGCGTGGGAATATTTCTGAGCTCTCTCATGTGTTCCACTGATCTGTTTGTCTATTCTTTCTAATACCACTTTGTCTTGATTTCTGTAGCTTTATTGTAAGTCTTGAAATCGAGTAGTGACTGTACTCTGACTTTCTTCTTCTCATTCAACATTGTTTTGACTATTTTGGGTCTTTTACATTTCCCTGTAAACTTGAGAATACGTTTGTCAGTATCCACAAAACAACTTGCTGGAATTTTGATTGGCATTGCATTG
>NW_012142846.1:18606-19055 GCF_000956105.1 Propithecus coquereli | reverse complement strand
AAATTTCTTGTTTTATAGATGAAGTGTTATTAGCTGAGGGCAGGCTTTAATAAGTTTTAAAATAATAAAAAAGTTATAGCTAATGAGCAAACAAAGGAGAAAAAGTGAATTATAAAACAAATTCAATTAGTCCAAATTAAGGCAGAAAAAGAGGAAAAGGGGAATAGAGAACAACTATAGAAGACAAAAAAAAAAAGAAAACAAATAGCATGATGGTAAATTTAAACTTAACCATATAAAATAAAATTACATCTAATGTAAGTGATCTAAACATGCAAAAATTAAAAGACAGAGATTGCCTGATTGTAAATTTAAACTTAACCATATAAAATAAAATTACATCTAATGTAAGTGATCTAAACGCCCAAAAATTAAAAGACAGAGATTGCCTGATTGTCTAAAAAAGCATGATGCAACTATATAGTAGAAAATAGTCAGAGTAATTTATT
>NW_012142846.1:15132-16511 GCF_000956105.1 Propithecus coquereli | reverse complement strand
CTCTTTGAGGTGTCTCCAAATTCTTTTCCACAGAGGTTGCACTAATTTGCAGTCCCACCAGCAGTGTAAGAGTGTTCTTGTCTCTCCACATCCTCGCCACCATTTGTTGTTTAGGGACTACCCAAAAGAGCAAATGTTAGGCTATAATAGAGACATCTGCACCCGAATGTTTATAGCAGCCTAATTCACTATTGCACACATCTTTGGGTAGTCCCAAAACAGCAAATGCTACCCAAAGAGCCAACCCAAATACCCATGGATTCATGAGTGGATTATTAAAATTCGGTATATGTATACAATGGAATATTACTCAATCATAAGAAAAGACAATGATCTAGCACTTCTTATATTTTCCTGGATTGAACTTGAGCCCATTATCCAAAGTGAGGTATCACAAGATTGGAAGAACGGGCTCCACTTGTACTCGCCATCAAATTGGTACTAACTGAGGAACACTAGGGTGCTCACATGGCAGTAATACTCTCCAGGGATTAGGGAGAAACGGGGGTAAACCTGCAACTAAAGGTCACGGGGAGCCTTGTAGGGGGGAAGGGCATGCCTCTAACCCTCGCTTGGGTGAGGCAAAGACATAAAATGTAACCATAATGTTCGTACTCTCATAATACCCTGAAATAAAAAAAAGAAATAACTCTTTCCCTTTCTTTTTTTCCCTTAGAGATGGGATTTTTGCCTCCAAACTCAGTCTGATAATTTGAAATATATAGCTTATTCAGGCACATTTCCTTGTAGGATATCACTGTTCTGTCAGACTCTCAGAGGGAGACACTTTGTTATCGTTCTTCCCCAGGTCTGTGTCCTTAGTATCACCCTCACCCTCAAGTGGCCCATCTGTTTCCAGGTCTTGGCTCCATCACCTTTTCTCTGAAGGATAGTGACAAAAGCGTAGATTTAGGAGTTATACACATTAACTTCCAATTCCTGATTCTGCCAATAATCGTATGTATTAATATTCTTTTAGCTTCATTTTCATTGCTGTTAAATAAAGACACTTGTCTACTATACAGAACTATTTTGAGTGTTACATTCAATGAAATTTTATAAGTAAATTTCCTATCAGAACTCCAGTAACAGAGTAGATGTCTAATAAAGTGTGGCTGTTATAATTGTTGCAATATAATTCTCTTCATGTGTGGTGTCAAGTTGCTTGGGGGAAAAATGTGTCCTTTGTCCACGGAGTTTTTTTAATCCTCTCTTTGAGATACGAGGGCTATAAGCATATTAAAGGAATGAAGATATTCTTTGGTAAATTTACTTAAAAATACCAATATCCCATAATATACCAAATAGACTTTGGTAAATCTTATCCTCAGAGAAGTCATACATTGTCTTCCATTTGCTCTTCTGAATATGGAATCCAT
>NW_012142846.1:12266-13172 GCF_000956105.1 Propithecus coquereli | reverse complement strand
CCTATTTAAAATAGATTAATAGTTACCTTAATATTTTAACATCCTTATTTAATCTATCAAAGCCTAAAGTTATTCAATATTTTTAGTCTTTTCTTCACAATTTGTCATTCCTCCTAACTTACATACCAGTAGCTTAGTTCTGTTATGATTTTTTTGTTGAACAACTTAGACTTTATTATTATTCTTAAGACCTCAACAGTTTTTAGCTTTTTACTTACAGGTTTATCATCTTCTTTTCAATGTTTATTTTTTGTCTTCTTCTTAGCCATTTCTCTGGAGTTGTACTTCTTGTTACTAGGAAACTATGCCTAAGAAGTATCATTAGTGAAAAGAGTGAAAATCTGTTGACAATAAATTAATTCTTTTATTATATTGTTTTGTTAGCAAGTCTTCAATTTGGTAGTATTACTGATATAGATTTCTAAGTTGATAATTTATCTTCTTTCAACAAAATGAAGATTTTATTCCATGATCTCCTAGGTGGCAGTGATCTAGTTACCTGGAAATCTGTTATTTTCAGCTGTCAAATTATTTTTATTTGCTTGGTAGGACACACGCCTTGACACTTTGGTTGTTTTTAAAATTGTTTTTTCTTTGGTGCTCTGAAGTCTTTTCTATAATAGCTTAGATGTCAATATATTATAATTTATCCTTCCTGGAATTCCTTGTCTTACTGAATTCAACAATTAAGTCACCATTAAATATGAAATATTTTCAAGGAAAAATTTCTAGATATTTCATGGACCACATTATCACTATTTAACTCATTCTAAAACTTCACGATGTTATACATTAAGTTTTCTCATGTTATTCTCTATATGTCTTAAGTCCTATCAAACATTTTTTTTTTTTTAAATGGGGAACTAAACAATTAGCTCTTTTTTTGCATGTGTTTTTTTTTTTTTT
>NW_012142846.1:8285-10058 GCF_000956105.1 Propithecus coquereli | reverse complement strand
TTTAAAGAAAATACACCTAGTATTTGATAAGAGTAAAATTTTTACTCCTTTACTTGAAAAACTCAGTCTCCCTTCCTATTTCTGCAAGTAAAAACCATTTATTGTTTTAGTTTCACTTTTTTGACAAGCTCAGAGATACTTCTTTTTTTAAAAATCAGTTCTCATGGCTACATTAATCATTGGTGTCTGTAATTGGCATATTTGTTTTTTTAATATTGATCTTGAAATTTCCTTTCTAATTAATTAAACCTATGTATATTTTGCTGAAAGCCACTTCAAATCCTATTTGAAAAAAGTTGAGTTTAAATAAAAATCAGTGAATAAATGAATTAATAATTGAATACTAATAAATGCATTGTGTGATTTAAGTTACTTTTTTATTCTTTTAGCTGAAATCTAACAAGAAAATTGAGACCTTAGTGAATAAAAGAAATGTATTACAAGGCAGATGTTTTAAACATTTTTGTAGACTTCCTCAGAATAATATTTGATTGCGATTTTACTTTCTAGAGGATCAGATTTATATTTCATTAACATTTCATAATTTTCCACAATGAATTTATATGAGGAAGAATTATTTGTACTGATAATAAAAAACATATATAATGAGACATAATTACAAAGAGAAACTACCGGGATCACACCCAATATCAGCAGCTTGCTTGGTTTAATGAAACTTAAGGAGGTTGGCTCCTTAATAAAAACAGCTCTATGTTCACACTTGGAGCATAAATATCACTGTGACTGTTTTGTATAAAGTTGGAGTAAAACCTGTATATGTGATGATAACTATGGGGATCATAATATCCAGAATAATGTGGCATATAATTTGATTTTTTAAAAAATTTGGGAGAAATAATCTGTCAGATATAGTTTGGATGACAAAATAATGTGTTCTCTGAGACATTTGAGGCTCACATGCTTTCTTCTTATCATAAGTCCCTTTCTTTTCAAAATGTAACTACAGATTTATCAAAAATGGCAGACAACTGAGAATATATTGCGTTTCTCATTACTACTGGTGTACAAGAAAAGATTTGACTATTAGTAAGAAATATTACTAATAATATTTTGGGGATTCAAGCCCTAGGAGATTGAATGAAGTTAAAGATTCCCATAATGTGTTGTGTATTACTATACCCTGGAGGTTATTTTAGAAATACAGAGCGCATGGCTACATTCATGAGCTATTACATTGGACTTTTTTAAGAGCCCAGGTTAGAAATATTTGTAATTTTTTCAGGTAAACTCTTTACACAATTTTGTAGCAACTAGCTGTAAATTAAATTATAGCCACAAATAGATAAGTCTAAAAACACTCTTACCTTAACGGATGTATTATTTTGTGGCTTTGGATTTGATCATGTGTCAGGATTCTGAGCTCCTTTCTGCTCCATTAAATCTTAGCATTCTCATGTGCTATTTCCATAATACCTTGTTAACTTCATAACAATAGGTGGTTTTGATCCTCTCAGTTAACTCAAACTGTACTAAAGTATCAGTGTTAGTGTCAGGTTGGTTCGTTTGTCTGTTTTCAGGAAATAAAGATCCAGTTTATGTGACTGAAGAAAAGAGTTTCATATTAGTAAGAATATATTGAGAAATTTACTTTTAACGGGATGTGCTGTTGCCATTCTTTTAAATTTGAAGGTATTCGAAGTATTTCTTTGTAGACTCCGTGTGGATGCAAACTGAAAATAGGGGTTGCATGTTGTGAAGTTTTATAACAACCATCTAGGATCTCAAAGAGAAAAATAAATAACTCATAGTCCT
>NW_012142846.1:5749-6915 GCF_000956105.1 Propithecus coquereli | reverse complement strand
CCCTTTGTTTTTCCCATTTTCTCATTTTTCCATTCCCTTCTCATTCGTGCCTGGGCTTACCACCTAAATGAACCATTTCAATCAAACTTTTGTCCCGGTCAGCTTTTGGGGAATTCAACCTAAGATTTTGTGCCTTCATATGTTGAATATTTATATCTCCTAATAGATTATGACCTCCAGGAATGCAAGGTCCATATCTTACTGTCTTTGCATCAGTCATGCCATCTGAAACAGTGTTCAATAAATTTTGGTTGAATAGAGTTAATGAACTTTTTTCTTTGCAGAACTTTTAGCTTTATAATTTCTTTTAAAGAAGTTTTGGAAATCAGGTACCATTTGTATTATTCTTTCCCACTCCTCTGCCTTCGAAATAGATATTGCACAACTGAGTACACAATTAATGAGTTAAAAATATATATCACTCAAATGTCAAATGTTCCCAGTAAGAAGAATTATCTGCTTCCCTGTACCCAGGCAAATTATTTATACCATTATTATTGCAGATATCAAAGTTTCCAGCCTAATATATATTAGTTTTCCCCAGGGCAGGGATTGTTTGTCTTTCATTCAAAAAGAAGTATTAGGCAACTGTTATGGTTATATTTGTAATAGTAAAAATAGACATATTTTAAAATGGTTCAGAATTTGGAGAAATAAAAATATGGAATTCACTTCTTGGCTCTGTTATTGCTAGATACTATACTGTATATTATTCCCAATAGCAAGATTAAACATGATCACCACTTACTAATGCAAATTAGAAAATGAATGTATAAGATAGTAAAAGAGAAAATTTTATCAGACTCCATTTACACCATTTGGTGGAATCTAGGAAATTTCCTGGAGGAAGTGGAACCTATGCTGAGCCTTGATGGATATATACAATTTGGACAGGAAGAGAATTATGGAAAATACACGTCTCATTAAGTGGATGTCTCAGGTCTTTGTATGCAATATTTATTAAGTTTTAAAACTGAATTAGAGAATAATATTAATTTTTAAATAATAAATACAAATACCCATTCTAAAATGGTTTTCTGATATGTATTTTCTGTACTTCTGTGTGGTTTGTTACTTCAGTAGGATGTTAACATGTAATGATTTATTCTACTAGGTATGAGTATGACAGATACTAAACAAGACAGAGAGAAAGCAAATTTTCTTTT
>NW_012142846.1:2555-3156 GCF_000956105.1 Propithecus coquereli | reverse complement strand
TTCTGCCTCTTCATAATGGGCTACATCTTACTTAAACATCCTGACTCCCCACTCTTCCTGACCTTTGATGAGACACTCACTTGCCATTTACTGGGCCTACACTTTGAACAAGATACAGTCCCTGCCCTTTAGTAGCTTGGGGTCCAGCGGAGGTAGCAAATATCAAAAGAGATGATGATTTTAATGAAATGTGGAATGAGATCAAATAAAATCTGGACAGAGTGTAAAAAGGATGGAGGATTTAGGCAGAATCAACTGAGGAAAGGGGTAGATTAGGGTAGTTGTTATAGGGTTAAGGATATTCAGAGATAAGAAACATTTTAAAAGTGAATGAAGCTCAAGGACTCACTGGATATAGACTGCTTAGATATTGTACTTCCATCTCAGTATAGAAATCGCATAACAGAGATACTGTCAGGAGAACGTGGTTCACATGTTACTGAGTAGGCACTTTTTTTTTTTTAACTTTTGTAAAGATTTATTTGCATATTTATAGCCCTTTCTGTTAAATTTTTCTACTTATTCCCATATGGCTTATGCTTCTCCTTTTAACTCTAGGAGACACAGTTATCATTAAAAGCTATCACAGGCTTTGAATGAG
>NW_012142846.1:0-1395 GCF_000956105.1 Propithecus coquereli | reverse complement strand
ATAAATAAATCCTATAGGCATAAGAAAAATACGCTTTTACTGGAAAGTATAGGATGAGCAAGTAAAGTACACTTGCACATTTCAAATGATTTATCACTATATTTGGTAGCTTAGCAATTTGTCTTTTACCATATTTGATTTTATTAATGTGAAGCTTCACTAAATTACTTATAACGATGTTTGCCACTATGTAAGTTTATATGTGAAACTCAGTTCTATTAAGGTATAAAGGAAAACTTGGGAAAAATACCTATAATAGTGGCAGAATAAATAATGTCATTTTTTCTTCATTTTCCTTTTTTTAAAATTTCTTTATAATGGGTAAATAATTTTTTTCAAAAATCAACAAAAACAATAAAATGTATTGGATTTCATTAAATACAACTCAAACTTCCTTGGGTCTGTATATTTGTGAGCCTCTTTTCCCTCTGGAGATTACTCTAGCATCAGTGGTTGAGCAATCAATCGAATGGGGACTGTGACATTCACATTGTCTGTCTCCTCCTTCCTGCTCTTGGAACTTAAAAGAAAGTCATTTATTCTCTTGTGACTCTTCTGCCAGCACACGATGAAGGCTTTGCAAAGCATCATTTAAGTGGGACATCCATCACTTGCAGCTCAGTTCCTTTGTTTACCAGAGACTCTCTCACACTTCAGTACCTGGGATATAAACAACGATAATGCATTTGATTTTCATATTGATCTTGTCTGTCGTAGAGCCTGGCTCAGCCTGAGGGTGCTCTTTCCAGACTAAATGGCTTTCACTGACCTTGTCCACAACAGCCCATGATCTCTGCTTCCCAGCCCTGCCTCTGTGGACTTCAGTGTCCCCATTTGTGCCTTTCTTGCTCTTTCTTATCTCAGACAATACAATTAGTGTAACTAGTGAGGATAACTCCTTAATTTACATAATATCTAATAGTTTATAACTGGCTTTATTAAGAAATAAATGCATTTAGAGAGTACAGTAGTGTTGTACAAAGAACTCAGACTTTGGAACCAAAAGTATTAGGGGTTTGAAACCTGTTTTACTACTTACTTTTTTCATATCTGGGGAAGGTTATTTGGATTTTTGTTTTCTTACTTGTAAAGTAAGGATAGTATTTGTCTCATAGCCTTGAAGAACATTTATTTGTTTTTTGGTTGCTTATTTATTTATTCATCAAGTATTTATTAAATAACAGATTCTCTTCCAGGCACTGTAAATACAGCACTGAACAAGACAGACCAAGTTACTCTTTTATGTGACTTTCATTCAGACTGATGAGTCAGAAAAGATAATTGTAAATATTTTATAAGATTAAATAAATTGCATCATACATGCCAATTCAATAACTCATAGTAGGTCTCAATAAATAGTATTTTATTTTTTATTTCTATCACTGTTACAGGTAA
>NW_012142845.1:0-1045 GCF_000956105.1 Propithecus coquereli | reverse complement strand
AAAATTTTAGAAGCATATTGTATCTCCAGAACCATCATCATCAGGAATTGAGGCCAGTCCCAGAACTCGAATCATGTCTTACACAGTGTAAGTGCTTAAGAAACATTTGCTGGATTGAAAATGGAAACTTCTCTTTAACTGAATCACCAAAGATCCAGATGTAGAATTACAGTTTTCTTTTGTTTTCAAGATCAACAAGAGGGAGATCAAAGTTGCTTGCTCAGGATTTCTCTCTCTCTCTCTCCTTTTTTTTCAGGTGAAGAGGATGGTCCCTTTGTCCCATAAAGTCAAGGGCTGCACAAAACACTGGGAGGCGGTGCCTGTGAGGACACTTCTCTCACGATAATATGGTCAGTCCAGAGGTTGTATCTCACTGGCTGAGCATAGGTCATGTGCCCATCTCAGCCAATCACTGTTGCCAGGGGGTGGAACTGCTGATCGGTCACCTGTCCACCTGAGTCTTAAGTTACCCAAGCCACACAGCCCTGGAGCCAAGCTGGTGTGGTTCCACTCAAAGGAAGATCGGAGTGCTGGCACCAGAAGCAGGAACAACAGAGGCTGGAGGGCAAAAACGACGACAGTTGGCCACCACAAACAACCTCCTATGTCCAAGGCACCGTGCACGCTGCTGGGGATACAGCGGTGACCAAGACATGTGTAGTCCTGGCCCTCAAGGAGCTGACCTCTTAGTTGGGGGGAGCGGAGACAAATTAGCAAATGTTTTAAAAGTTAAAAAATTGCAATAAATTCTATGAAAGACAAAAACAAAAGACTAGGCTGGGCACGGTGGCTCACGCCTGTAATCCTAGCACTCTGGGAGGCCAAGACAGGAGGATCCCTGGAGCTCAGGAGTTCGAGACCAGGCTGAGCAAGAGTGAGACCCCCGTCTCTACTAAAAATAGAAAAATTAGCTGGGTGTCTTGGGGCGCACCTGTAGTCCCAGCTACTCAGGAGGCTGAGGCAGGAGGATCGCTTGAGCCCAGAAGTTCGAGGTTGCAGTGAACTATGATTGTGCTGCTGTACTCTATCCTGGGCGACAGAGCAA
>NW_012142844.1:0-995 GCF_000956105.1 Propithecus coquereli | reverse complement strand
CAACAAACAAATAACTTGTACCTCAGTCTGTTTACATTATATGCAACTTCACAGATAATTGTGCTTCTCAAATCATGTGTCTATATGATTTTTTTTGTCTTTTCAAAGACGATATACCTGATCATGCTACTCTATTCTGTCTAATAGATGTGTTTCATGTAGTAATCTTTTCATAACAAGACATGCAAAAATGTCACTTTTTTTAATGAAGACAAATCTTGCTTACACATATCATTTATATACAGCACACCAGAGTTTACCTGGTATTTTTGTAGTAATGCTTATGTAAAATCAACATAATTGTCTCTGAATTTACTATTCTATCATTATAATGATGAAAATAATATAAAGTAATTCTATAATGCAGATAAATCAGTTTTCCCTGATTTCTGCTTAGCACATTGGTAATAGGTTTTTTAAAAAATATACAATATAGTGATTACTGAGTCTTAAGTGTGTGATTGCCTATTTGCCTACATTTGCAAAAAACAAATGGATTATTTAAACTATCATGCTCCACTGACTTTTGATTTCAGAACAAAATTAAGGATAACGATAAATGTATGTCAGTGTCTTGGCCCTCAATATGAAGGCCACGAATGCACTGCATCTGCTGAATTGAGTCTCATAGAGTTAATTTACTCACTTCCTGTCAACTTTTTTCCTTCTATAAGTAACTGCATCACCTGAAGAGATCACAATCAATGGCAAGGAATTGGAAGTTGCTAAAGAGAACTACAACTTTAACTTAATTTAAAACACTGATTCAGGAAAATGAGACATTCACTATTCAAGAGTAAAAAATGTGTGCAGTTGTTTTGTTTCAAAATTCAGAGAGCATGCTGTGTGCCAAATTATTCACTGAAAGCAGAAATCAACAGAAAGGCAATGAAATAATACAGAAACAATTAGAAGAAAGAATAACAAACCAGAAAATGCAACCTGGTTCTATATAGCACACACAGTCTTAAGCAAAGCTAAAAATGAACTTTAAC
>NW_012142843.1:0-3295 GCF_000956105.1 Propithecus coquereli | reverse complement strand
GACTGAGCTGAAGCAATTGCACAGTGAAAAAATGAATTTCAGAGGAATATTATTGGACAGATGTGAGTAAGAGCAAAAAACAGATGTTGAGGAAAGCCAGCAGTGAAAGGGTCAACAAGGGGTATTTAACACCTGTGTGATTAGACGTTCACAAAAGAGGAGTCTTCGTTTTTCATTTCCTCAGTGGGATTATTTCCTTGCATTGTTTAGCCAGTCATTTCAGGATGAAGATAATGAAAGGTTCTTCATCCAAAACTCTAGGCTCTGCAGGTGCAAGAAACAGAACCTCCACACTTGGCACCAAACAAGCCTAATCAAGATTCATTTTCTTAGTTACATGACAATAGCTACAGAGACCTTCTTCCTCTCTTGTCATCTTCAATGGGAGCTTTGGTTATGGACACAGCCTTATTACAAAAAAAAAAATGAGTAAATCCAATAATTACTTTAATACCCTTACTAAGTTGAAGTAGTTGGAATGAAACTTTAGAATTCCAAGAGCAAAAGAATTTGACCACCACTTTACCTGCTCAAAATGATGGAAGATGATGAAGACACCACACAGTTATTATTAACTGCTATAATAAACAAGAGTACTCTGGGTGGAGTAGTAAATTTAGATTTCATAAAGAGAAGGAAATCATGAAGAAATCAGTCCTACAGAAGCTAGATAGTTTGAAAATGCTGTGGAACATAAGCATATTGATCTTGGTCTAGATTCTAGAATTTATAAGTTATACTAAGGCAGCCTTGGTCAAATGGACAGGCTTTGAAAATATTTTAAGGTTTCCAGTGCCTACCAGAAAGTACATAATATGGGATGTGCTCAATACATTACTGTCACAGATGGGATGGTCATAGTTGAAAATTTCTTCCTCAACCTCAGGGTGAGAAAGCGTGGCAATCTTTCAAAAATTGTCATGGATCTCACAGTAAAAGATCACAGGTCAACAAACTCCATGTAGCAAATATGTCCTTGCTTCATGGACTAATTTCACCTTTAAGGAAGCTAAGACCTCCGTGTTATTGCTAAAAGAAAATTTAAAAAAATTATCTAGTCATATTAAAAAAAAAAAAAAAACTACCAAATAGAGTTGAATCATAATCTTCACAACTTAAGGACTTTCACATTGAATTAAACCTCTGGTCAGCATTCGCAGGGCATCAAAATATTCCAGTTTGTAATGAAAGCTTTCCCACGACCTTAAACATTTACACAGTGGCGAAACAGTGTAGTAAAAAAGCTCTGCTCTGTGCTTCAACAAAAGTGGCTTTAACATTTACTATTTCAGTTACTTAACCCTTCTAAATCCCAGTTTTGTCACTTGTAAAATAGATAGTACCTATTTTACATGATTGCTGAGTGAACAACATGAAAGAATTCATGGAAAGTGTTTGCCGTACTGCTTTGCACTGAGTTAGCAGTCAATAAATACATTAGCTGTTATTAAACAGGAATTATTACAAGAGAATACGGTATTACAGCCATGCTTACTTTAAGAGCATGGAATCAGGATAAGATACGGACAGAAAAGAAAACTGATTATTTTTAGATTCATTGCCTTGGTACTGCAAGCATGTGATTCACTTAATTAAAAGCTGGATTAGTATATCACTTTTCACTCTTCCAGAATTCTATCCACATCCTGCTTTTTAAGTGTAGTTAATCAAGAAAATTTTTTTTGAAAGGCAGATGTAGATCTTATTTTATTCCTCTTTAATCAGGGAGTAAGGTTTGAGTTCAATATGATAAAACATGAAAAGGATAGGCAACACAAAGGTATCCTTTCCAAAAAGATATGCAATTATGGTGATGCATTATATGTTTGGGCATATAAAAGATCATGCATTGATTTCGTTAAGCATATGATGAGGTCATTTTCTCTTTCAAAGGAAAGATAATAAGTGAAATGTTTGTTACATGTCAACATGACCTTAATGGTTTTATGAAATGTTTAATGTCCCAATGTGACAGTGTACTAAGCTGTGATGTCTGATTCTCTTCTATTTGTAGATGTGCATAAAAAACAAAATATTTGGTACGAAAAAATTCAGGGAGCTAAGATATGTGAGTGGATATGAAATCTGATTTTAGGAGCATTAGGGAAGACCTCTCCACTGGCCCCCCAAACACTTAAAGAAACTCTGTCTGTTGCTTGAAACTACAATGTAAGAGATTCTTTTCCTTAGCTCAAGTTTAAAGTTATAATATTTAACTCCTTCAAAGGGGTTAAGTATACTGAGTTATCATTAGTCATTTAGATTGTGGTGTGAATGATCTGATATTGTGCTTATTATGAATGTGCACCTGTTACAGGCCACTGGAGGATGAATGGGATCTGTGACTCAAGAAGAAGTAAATAAAAGTGCAGTAAGAAAAGAAAGAGTTACATCATGAACAGTTTGTTGGTGCTTAGGCAGAATTCATGCACATTGTGCTTTTGACAAGGGTCAGTACTGGTAAAATTACAGCTTGAAGTAGCTGTCCCCTTGTGATCAGCAATGCTTACTCCAGTGATGCATCCACTGTAAAATATGTCTGAGATTTATTGGGCCACTAGCTGTATCAATAGGAATTAAATGGTTCACTGTTCTCCTAGTTGTTCACCAAACTTTCTTTCTTTAGACTTACTCATGAACTAATCTCTTCTCTGTTGTCAGTCATGCTGAAATTATAGCTGTATGTGATTGATTTGGATATATCGGACAGGTTTGCAAGAATTGAGAAGTTGGGATTCTCTACAGGCTTCTCTATTCTCAGCATGTACAGTCTTGTAACCAAAGTTGCCCTTCAATATAAACATTATGCATCCTAAAACATCTGAATGCATTCTTTTCACATTGAAGATAATATAAACTTACTGGTATAAAATTATTTTTAGTGAATCTTTAAAAAATAACAATTAGAATGTTTAGATGCTTTCTTTCAAATGTCATCACACATGAGAATATTCTTGGGAATTTTTTTATTGATAAAATATGGCTAGTTGTATTAATCAGTTAAGATATGTTGTTGGAGATTCTATTATGTTTCTTATTATGTTTTAAGTCATGGTACACTTTTAAAAACTAATATTGATCTCTCAAAATCTGAATGAACTAGACTTGTACATGAATTCAAGATTTGTGCAATCAACTTAAAAAGTACTAGCAATAAAGATATGCTAGTACTTTATCTCCTTAAAGATAAGGAGAATATTGGTGGAGTCTCTACTTAGGACAGTTCCTCACTGGATCATGTTTTCTTCTGGCCTCAAGGGTGGCTTCCTCCAAAGACTGTATGGTAAATCTGAAG
>NW_012142842.1:0-7679 GCF_000956105.1 Propithecus coquereli | reverse complement strand
ATTAATATTAACATGGAGCTGCCATTGGTTTACAATTCTGTGATCTAAAGCCGGGGTCCCCAACCTATGGTGAGTTGTATAATGATTTCATTATATATTACAATGTAACAGTAATAATAGAAATAAAGTACACAATAAATGTAATGCACTTGAATCATCCTAAAACCATCCCCTGCTCCCCAGTTCATGGAAAAATTGTCTTCCACGAAAACAGTCCCTGGTGCCAAAAAGGTTGAGGACTGCTGGTCTAACGTGTCCAGACAGAGAAGCCAGAAAGGAGAGTAGAAAGAAGGACATAATCTAAGTGGCTTGGAGGCTGTTCTGTGTGGATATGAGTCGACACTGAGAGACTGTTGAGCTGGGAGGCAATGCAGTCATTGTGCACAGGTGGAGAACGAGCGGGAGGAGGGGGAGCAATGAGGGCATTGGGTCTGGTGTGGGTGTCTGGACCCTGTCACCAAGACTGATTTGGGGGGGGGGGGTAGGTAACGAGTGACATTTGGGACACTGTGTATGGGGTATCCAGATGGCTGGGTCCACTGGAGTTGGTTGTGTAGGTCTAGAGCAAGGCAGGAACAACACCAAGGCTATCGATGAGCTCATTGGGAGTTAACTGTCAGAGCGAACCAAGATGGCCAGAGGTGGAATCAGGAGGATCCCAGCATTGAAGAGGTAGGTAGTGGAAGAGGATCCAGGCAAGGAGGAGGCCAGGACAGAGGGAGGCATGGAAGGCAGGGAAAGAGAAGAGTGTAGAGAGGAGGCTTCAAGTCAGGTGGCAGTTTCATGGGTGTTCTGCATGTTAAAATAAGTAGGTGCATATACCTGGATACGTAAAAGAGAACCTGGGAGCAGAGTAGGGCAGAGGGCCAGCTCTGCACGGCGAATACTGTCCCTTGGACTTGGCAATCAAGAGATCATAGATGTTCTTAGTGTGAAAAACTCTACTGAAGATATTTAGATGGTAGCCAGATTTCAGTGGGTTGAAGAGAGCCAGAAGTGAGGCTCTTTTGCAAACGGAGGTGTCTCAGAAGATGCAGGAGAGAGCATGTAGCAAGACTTCCGAAAACAAAGGCAGGTCAGTACTGATGTGGAGCAGTCCTAGTACTTGCAGACAAAGTGGAAGGGAGTGAGGGTGGGTGGGGATACATACACATTTTGGGGTAAGGGCCCCCTCTTTCTGCCCCAACATCCCTCTCCTCCAGTGTTGTTTTCCCTGATCTGCTTCAGCGTACAGATCCAAGGGGCACCTTCCTGGGGGATTGGTTCCCATGCCAGCAAGCTTATAAACCCCTGTGTTAGGTACCCTTAACAGCTGGTTACGGTCGTCCTGTTGTTAGGAGCCGCAGAGTTGTTCCTTCCCAGTGTGCACTTTCTGTAGCTACCTCCTGTTTTCTGGCCACTGGCCTCTCAAACCCTCAACATTCGTGTGTTCTTGTTTCCTGTCAGTTTGATCCCTTCTCTGCTGGCCCTGAGCTTCAGAATTGTCATGCCCTGTGACTGGTTAAAACCTGAGTCTCATGGTTTGCTACATGTTTTAAGAACGTATATGTCGGGTATATACATGTATGATACAATAAAGTCGGTGCAGCCACAGGAGGAAAAGAAAACAAGGCTTGGTAGGAATAAATTTATTATATGCACAGATTCCAGAGAGGGGGTCACCACATGCCATGCAGGGCCACAGGGGAAAGCACCAGCGTGGGCCAGAAGGCAGAAGGCAGGAGCGCCAGGAGAGCTTGGGCCAGCCACGGCCTTTGTGGGAATTTCCACAGGAGAAACAAGGCCGGGCAGGGTAAACGGCTTGGGAACAGCTGGTTTGAATAATTTGGGCGGGCTGTAAGCTATAGACATGGTCCCTACTTGCCTGGTACAGGGCCCTGGGAGAGTAGAGATAGAGGAAAATTGCCTTTTGGGGTATACGGGCCAGACAGACGAGGTCTGTCTCTGCATTGGTTAGATTGTGTATCAAAGGCCTGCTCCTTGCTACCTCTGAGAACTGGTTAGCCTTCGAAGGCCTGGTCTCTCTCCAATCAGAAAGGTGTTTTTAAGATGTCAAAGCATCATCATGTACAGAAAATACAAAAATATGTAAAATATACCATGACTCCTAGTATTCCTCAGTCAACCTGTCCGCCTGTTTATTAATTTGAGCTCTGATTTTTTTTTCCCTGTCTGGCCAAATCCAGGCCTTACAACTTCCAGTACACTGAATTCTTAATCCTGCTATGACTAGGCTCTGTGTCTTGGGGTACTTAAGTCAGATGGTGAGTCTTAAATGCCAACTTCAGGTATCCAAACTTGATTGGGCAATCACAGGGATGTCAATAAAACATTATGTCCAAGAGGGACAATTTGGGTAGATTAATCTGGCAGCAGGAATTATATGGAATGACTATAGGTAGCCACTACCTAGTAATATGTGGAGTGACTAGAGGTAGGGCAAATGGTTAGGAAGCTATTAATGTAGTACAGATTTGGGGCAACAAAGGGCAGAAATATGGTAGAAGCCATGAAAATAGAAAGAAGGAACATAGCTAGGAAACATTCACGGAAAGTTCGAGAGGTATGGTTACTCGTAGGGTATAGGCAGTAAGGAAAAGAAGCCAAAGACAAATATTTTTTAAAATGTAAATAATGTAAAAAAAAAGAAAAAGTAAGACTTAAGAAATATACTAACATTCATTTAATAAAGCATTGTTTGAACTTGTTAGGTAAATAAACAGATCAAATTATAGCATGATTTACATAATATGAATATAGATTATATCATATAATATTATTTTATAATATTTCTTCTATTAGCTTTTTAACATCCATACTCAATTATAAAATTATTCTCAATTCCCATTTAATGTAGAATTTTTGAATAAATAGAAGCTTTTTGAGGCTGGGATCTCTGATGATATGTCAGTATTGCAGTTTAGATTTAGACTCTTTGTGAAGATATTTTAACCTTTTGGATTGTCACCAGGAACCAAACTCAGGAGGAGTTTTTGACTGTTGATATCATTTTAATTATATTAGCAATTTAAAAACATTTTATGAGAAGGGAAAATATTTTTCCTCTTTCTGACAGTGGTCACCAGCCTATTATTTTTGCCTGAACAAAAATTCTCTTTCAAAAGAATTCTCTTTCAAAAGAAAGGATTAGGTTTTTTTCCATTGAAAAGTTGTTTTTAATATGAGAATTCAAGCCTTTTTGGCACTTATTAGTGAATATTCCTTCGTTATCATTTTAACTATTCATTTGTTGTTTTTCTTCTGTCTTATTCAGGCAGTTGTGAAAACAAAGTGATTTTGCTATCTTCCTTTAAAAGGTACCAAGAGAATTTCTTATGATTTCATTGTATTAGGGAAATCATTGTATTAATGAGAACTCTCAGCTTCTCTAGAATAAGGAGTAAGAAAAAATAATAAATACTAATTTAAAAACTTAGATATAGAAAAAGAACTTCCTGTGTTTTCCAACATGAAGTAATATTATAATATTTTAAAATGCACATTCTAACAAAGTTCACTTGGGTGATTTACTTCTTTAAATTATGAAGTGTATCACACATACAGAAGGAATAAATAATATATAGATACACTTTAAGGAATTAAATAAAGAAAATATCTGCATTTCTACTACCCATCTTAAGAACATTGTCACTGCTATTAAAACCCTTATGTACTTCTCTCCTATCGTAATCTCCTATCTCCAACTGCTTTCTTGGATTTTGAGGGACTTGCTCTCTTGGTTTTCTTTAGTTTCACCACAAATGTATGTGTCCCTAAACAATATACTGTCATATTTTAACCTTTATATAAATAGAATCATGCCAATTATTTTGTGCCATGCTTCCCCAAAACATTATGTTCTGAGTTTCATCCATATTGATCTGTGTACTTTTAGTTCATTCATTTTCATTGCTATATAGTATTTTATTGTATTTATTATACCTCAGTTTATTTAGCCATTCTACTGTTGAAGGTCCTGCAATTTATCATGTATATTGAAACCTTATTGGTCTCCTTATTAATAAAAATAATTTGTAGATTCTTCGGAGTTTTCTATTTAGATTATTACATCACTTACAAGTAATGATAGATTTTTTCTATTTGATATAATATTAATTCCTTTCTCTTATCTTATTGAGCTGACTAGAATGGCCAATATTAAATAGAAGTAGTGATAGATAAAACTTTAACTTTTCATTGACTTTATAGACAATGACTTGAAGTTTCACCCTTGAATATGATGCTTTTATTATAAGATTGCTTTGTGATGCCCTTTATCTAGTTGAGGAAGTTTCCTTCTATTCCTTGTTTACTAAGATTTTTAATCGTGAATGGGTGTTATATTTTATTGAATGCTTGAACTGTATCCTTTGAGATGATCATATATTCTCCTTTTCTTTCATCTGGTGAGTAACATTGATTGATGTCGAAGCAAGCTTGAATTATGGGAATAACCCAAATTTAGGCATGTTATTTTTCTTTATAAATTATTAGATTTGAATTGCTAATATTGTGTTCAGGATTCTTGCATTTATGTTCACAAATAAGACTGGCTTATGGTCAGTTTCTTTTGGAGGTTCTTTGAATTTCAGTTTTATATATTTTGAAGATGTGTTGTTAGGAACATGGTATTGTTATATCTTCCTGGGGAATTAAATATTTTTATTATTAATATGTCATGACTCCTTTTATCTCTTTGCCGAAAATTAATTTTGTATGGGTTTAGTTTAGCTAAACCAGATTTCTGGGTTAATATTTGCCTGCATTTATTTTTCTCCAGCCTCCTTTGTACAAATCTAAAACACAAAAGGTTTTAGATTTGTCCTTTGTAAATGAAATAATTGGATTTTATCTTTCTTACTAGCTTTATTAAGGTGTAATTTTCATACAGTAAAACTCACATATTTTAAGTGTACAGTTTGATGGATTTTGACAAGTGTGTACAGTCATGTAACCACCACCACATTAAAGATATAGATCATTTCCATCACATCAGAAAGTTCCTCATGCCCTTTGGCCGTCAGCTTCCTTCCCTCACCTCTGGCCCTAGGAAACCACTGATCTGCTTTTTATCACTGTAGCTTTGTCTTTTCCAGAATGCCATATAAATAGAATCACATAGTATGAAGTCTTTGGTGTTTGGCTTCTTTCACTCAGCATAATGCTTTTGAAATTATTACATGTATCAAAATTTCATTCCTTTATATTTCTGAGTATCATTCCATTTTATGGATATACCGTAATTTGTTTGGCCGTTCACCAGTTGATGCACATTTGGGTTATTTCCAATTTTCAGCTATTCTGAATAAAGCTGCTATGAACATTCACATACAAGTCTTTGTGTAGACATATGTTGTCTGTGTTTTAATTTAATCATATAGTCTTTGGCTTTTAACCAGAAAATTTAGTTGATTTCTATTTTTTAGCAGATTGCATTGATTAAATGCATTTGTATTCATTTTGACCATCTTATGTTTTGCTATTTGTCCTACTTTTTCTGTGCTTTATTTTTTCATTAGTGCCTTCATTTGGGTTTTGCTTTTTCTCGTTTTAATATAATGACATGGTTTTTCTTCTACTAGTTCGGCAGTTGTAGACACCATCGTCTCTCAGTACTTACCCTGGAGATGTTAGCATCCTATTTAACTTGATAAAGTCTTACACTGAATAGTATTCACTTTTCTCCCAGTTTAGGAATATTCGAGTTCTTTAATTCCGATCATTGTTTTTCAACCTAATGTGCCCTTGTTATTCAGTTTTTAGTTTTATATTATTTTTATATTACATATCATTACAATTTATATACAGCCAGCATTTGTTTTATATATGCTATTTAAATACAGCCATATATTTACTTTTTTCTTTTTTTTTTTTTTTGCTCACCATTTCTTTCTTCTCAGATCATTGCTTTTTTCTGAAGTATGTCCTTTAGAAGTTCCTGTAATGAATGTTTTAGAAGTAAATTTTCTTATTTTTTCTTTGACTGAAAATGTCTTTTATTGCCCTTGTTTATGAAAGTTACTTTTGCTAGGTATACAATTCCATATTCAATATTATTTTCTCTCAGTGTTTTAAAGACATTTTCCCCAGGTTTCTATTCTTCTGTTAAGAAGTCAGCTATCTAATTATCATTAGTTTGTAGGTAATCTGGTCTTTTCCTCTGGCTGTTCTGAAGATCTGTTTTGGTGATGTCTTCTGCAATTTTACTAGGTTTTACCTGGGTGAGAATTTCTTTTATTTGACATCCTTGAAATTCATTTGGCTTCCTGAATTTGGTGATTAATGATTCTGTAAAATCTCAGAAAAAAATCACTTTATTTCTGCCTTGTCCATATTGTGTTATTTTTTCCTTCACATTCTATCTACCCTCTACATCTCTAATCTTTCTCTCATATTTTCCATTTCTGTACAAGATTATGTATAATTTCTTTACAACTGTCTACCATATCAGTAACTCCTACTTCAACTGCATCTAATTTGGTATTGGACTTGCTTGTTGAGTCTCTGATTATAATAATTATGGTTTCATTTCTAGAAGTTATTTTTGATCATTTCTCAAATCTGCCTAGTCATTTTTGATATCTTATTCTTTTTTCATATTTTGAGATCCTATTTACTTTCTTTAAACATACTAAATACATCTGTTTTATATTCTATATTAGATATATTCAATAGCTGAAGCCTTTGAGGATTTGATTCTGTGGTTTTTTTCTCACTCATGTTCGTGGCTACTAGCTTCTTTTGTTTTGTGATTTTTTTTATTGTGTACTCAATTACGGAATTCTTGTTTATGAAAAATCCCTTGAAACTTGGATTTAATGTTTATTATCCTAGAGAGGCTTTGCATTTGCTTCTGCCATGTGTTTGGGGGCACTGCCAACCCAGGACTTTTTACCCTAAATGTTTGGGTTTGGAAGTGGGCACATGGATGTGTAGTTTCAGATCTCAAACAGTGTGAAAGTGGGCTTGCAATTTTTTGAAGAGACTTTTTCTTCCTTTTTTCTTCCTCTTTCATCACCAAGGCTTATTCTTTCTTCTGTTCCTGGGGAGATTTTTTAAAAAAATTTACTCACTGAGAATTTCACCTTTCAGGGGTATTGGCTTTGACCTTCACACCCTGTGTGGACATTAGGATGTCTCTTGTTCTGTAGATTCCTTGTCTCTTAAAATGCCTATCAGAGGTTGGTTTACTTCTCCAGAGTATGTGCCGGCTTCAGTACTTAACTCCCTACCTCCCAATGTTCTAGTTTTCTTGTAATGTTTGACTTTTAACAATTGCTGTTACTTTCTTGCAGCTTAGTCATGCCTTTAAAAATATTTTTAATGTTTGCCTCAGCATTTTTAGGCATTCTACATGAATTTGCCATACTTGACAATCAGAAGTCCCCTTTATCTGAAAGTTGAACCGTTTTCCGAAAGGTGAGCAATAATAAATTAGTTAGATGTTTGTCATTCATAGATTTCACACTGCAGTCAAAAAATTGACTTTACATAACAATGACATCGTATTTTTACCTGCAAAAAAGTAGTAGTTGGTTTCCATAAACATTAATGTTTATTTTTAAAAGATTTTGTCTTTTGGCCGGGCGCGGTGGCTCACGCCTGTAATCCTAGCACTCTGGGAGGCCGAGGCGGGAGGATCGCTTGAGCTCAGGAGTTCAAGACCAGCCTGAGCAAGA
>NW_012142841.1:0-2810 GCF_000956105.1 Propithecus coquereli | reverse complement strand
CCTAGCTCACAGCAACCTCAAACTCCTGGGCTCAAGTGATCCTTCTGCCTCAGCCTCCCGAGTAGCTGGGACTACAGGCATGTGCCATCATGCCCGGCTAATTTTTTCTATATATTTTTAGTTGGCCAATTAATTTCTTTCTAATTTTTAGTAGAGGCAGGGTCTCGCTCTTGCTCAGGTTGGTTTTGAACTCCTGAGCTCAAACAATCTGCCCGCCTCAGCCTCCCAGAGTGCTAGGATTACAGGCGTGAGCCACCGCGCCCGGCCACGTCTCATTGTTCTTAAAACTGTTATTTTCTTTTCCCTTCAATAAAAATCCTAGTTGTCGATAACACCACCATAACTACTCATTTATTTTTCCAAAAGGCATATACAACTGTCTCAGAATGGTAATTACTAATCATATCACTAATCGTATGAATTCTTTTAAGTTTTTTGGAAGTTATTATTATTTTTTTTTTTTGTCTTTACTTCATGTCACATTAAGATACACAGTTAGACTATTGTGTTTCAGACTTGGAAGGGTTTTATTCTACGGGATGCCAACAGGCATGAAGTCTGTCAAACAAGATGAATGATGAAAAGGCTCTAGAGATCTACAGTACAACATTATACTTAGGGTCAACGATAATGTGCTGTACATTTACAAATCTGTTAAAAGGGTAGATCTCATGTTGAGTTTTTACCACAATAAATTTTTTTAAAAAGTAAAGTCTATTTGTTCTCGCTTAATTTTTAGTTTTGAAGAAAACATTTTTATGTAAAATATTTTCATAGTTTCAAAATCAAAACGATAAAAATAATATATTGAGAAAAGTCTAGTTTCTATGTCTGACAAACTCCACATTATTCTCTCTCTTCTTTATAAGCACTATTTCTCCCCCATTGTTATGATTTCTTGTGTCATGGTTCTTTTTCATCAGTATACGTAACTACATATAAGTCAGTAGGAGTGAAAGGGCAGCATTGCAAAATTAACCGGAAGATATCCAATCCTGCAATTTCCTAGTAACTGTTAAAGATCAATCCTGTGAGTTGTCTCACTAACGGGTACCCCACACGAGTTCTATTTTCCACAGTTTTCTGAAAAGAGCTGAACAGACAGAAAAAAGATGTACATCTTTCTCTTTCAAAATTGCCTTGAGAATCTGCTTTTGCAGAGTTTCTGAGAGAACAACAGGAGAATGAGTTTCAGGTGTCAGTCCTATCTCAAGGGCAGAGTCACACCTCCTGCGATAATCCCATCTTCAAGGAAAGGTGAGGAAGCCAACTCTTGGACTTTGACATCCTGCCGCAGCTTCTGTTTCTGTTATCAGCCTTCCACCGAGAAGAAAGAAAGAAGTGGATGCGGCAATTTCTCGACTGTACCCTGCCAATTTACAACCCCCTTAAAAAGCCCACCATCAAATTGGTATTAACTGATCAACACATAAGTGCACATGTAAGAATAACATCTATTGGATGTTGGGCAGCGGGGAGGGGGGATGAAGTAGGGGGGAGGAGGGAGGAGGGGACGGGTATATGCATACACAAAGAGTGCAATGCGCACCACCCGAAGGATGGACATATTTGAAACTCGGACTTAGGGGGGGCGGGGGGAGGCAAGGGCAGCATACGTAACCTAAACATCTGTACCCCCATAATATGCTGGGAAAAAAAAAAAAAAAAAAGCCCCGATGGCTGGTTTTCAAGGCCAGGACCTTCTTCCTTTTTCCACCTCCATGCTCGTCCTTTTTCCACCCAGGAAAAAGTAAATAAACTTTATTCTATCCTAATCTTTATCTGGAAAAATCTTTCTCAAAATCCACCTGCACTAGCTCACACCCTAAGAATGAGTACACACACATATGAGTGTGTGTGTGTGTGTATCTCCATACTTGTAGCTCCCTGCCATTTTTACATTACATTAGCTATGCCTGCTCTTCTCCATATTAATTTTAAAACAGTGGTGAACCCTGAATCCCACTTCATAGTCGTATATAGAGACAGACTTCATTCTTTTTAAAATTTGAAATAGTATCTGCATAGTACTCTGTTGTGTGAATATAATAAAGTATATTAAATCAACCCCCCTACTAGTAAATATTTGGGCATTTTTATATGAGACTGTATTGTTCTCACAGTATACTTGAGTTCTTTATGTTTTCTTGAATGCTTAGAAGCAGAGGAAGCTCATACTTTTACCGCCTGGGGGTTCTTTTTTGTTGTTGTATTTTTCCCAACGGGTAAATGTGTTGGCTTCTTGGCCTGGCATGGTGGCTCATGCCTGTAATGCCAGGGCTTTGGGAGGCCAAAGTGGAAGGATCACTTGAGCCCAGGAGTTTGAAGTTATAGTGACCTGTGATCACAGCACTGTACTTCAGCCTGGGCAATAGAGGGGGACTCGGTCTCTAATAAAGTACATATAATCTAGAAAAAGTTAGCCTCTTCCTCTCTCCAACCTTTATCTAGTCACACTTTTTCTTTATCCCTATTGTGCCTGTGCTGCTGGATTTGGATTTTACTCTCAGTGTTTTCTCCTCACTTCAGTGCTTCACTGCACCGGACAAAGGGAGTTTAAGTTGATCCATTTCAATGGTCCTTAGATCCCTGCTCCCTACCGTGGTCTTGTTGCAGCCTGAAAAACTCCCTTCCCATTTTATGCGCTGTTCTAAAATTGGCTTGCTGAGCTTTCCAGTGAGTAGCTTTTGGCATGTGGGGTTTCTCTGGATTTTTAAAAAGTCACTTTTCTTTTCACCGTGCCTTCCCTCTGGATTTTCTTATAATTATAATAATATTGAAATTAAAAATCGACTATACGTATATAAAAT
>NW_012142840.1:0-1078 GCF_000956105.1 Propithecus coquereli | reverse complement strand
TTACAATCTGGCCCCAACTTCCCAGAACTCTCATTATTCTCTTACATAGATTTCTGTACATGCATCTAGTAGGTGTTCCATAAACATACCTCAGTAAATGATTAAAAAGGAAAAAAAATTTTTTAAATGATTAAAAAGAAAAAAAAATGATTAAAAAGGAAGAAACAAATGGAGTCATATGTTTCTTGGAAGAAATAATCCTTAATAAGCCTTTTCCAATTCTGCTCAATAAATTAGTATTGAATCCTCAAATTCTCCTAGAAACAAAACTGCAGTATTTTTGAAGACAATGTAACTGAGGTTGTATTTTTAAACTTCAAAATTTACTTATTTTAATAGTTAGCTACCTATACATCATCAACAGAAATCCCAAAATAAAACTTATCTATAGTTCCTAATCATGTCTTCCCTTCTCAAATCATATTAATACATTAAAGGTCCCAAGAAATCCAGTAGAAAGAAATGTTATACGTTAATCTAACATCGTTTAAATCTACTTGGCCACAAAACTCATTATTATCATTGTTTAATCTATTATTATCTCATTTCTTAGCACTTCACAGAAGAATTTTTGAAAAAATTATGAGAACTTCAAGTTTTCCAAGAGTTCCACTTTATGCCTGTTATTCTAGCAAAATTATTTAAAGCACCCCCTTCTACTCTTAAAAGTGTTCCTGTTTGGATAATAAATTATGATCACCCTAGAATTAATACAAGGGTGAAATACATATTATCGAATGTGTGAACTACCTTTACCAAATGTTAAGTTAACATGCCTATGTTACTGCATTCAGTTCAAATGTTAGGTATATGATTAATCTCGATCCCTTTTCTCAAATTTCTGAAAGAATTCTCCACTGGCACTTGTATATGTATTTTCAAAACACTGGAGTACTGAACTCTTGCTATTTGAACTCATGAACCAAATAGATTTGGACAGTGAAGAATAACTATAATTGCTTAATTAAAAATAGTCTGTTATAGGCCGGGCGCGGTGGCTCATGCCTGTAATCCTAGCTCTCTGGGAGGCCGAGGCGGGCGGATTGTTTGAGCTCAGGAGTTTGAAACCAGCCTGAGC
>NW_012142839.1:0-1616 GCF_000956105.1 Propithecus coquereli | reverse complement strand
CCTTGGGAATGATGAATGGGAGAATTCAAGTATAATGATAGTTGGCAGGACTAAATGACCTCAGAAGTACCTTTAGTTCAGAGACTATGATTCTATTGAGCCCAGGAGTTTGAGGTTGCTGTGAGCTAGGCTGACGCCACGGCACTCACTCTAGCCCGGGCAACACAGTGAGACTCTGTCTCAAAAAAAAGAGAACCATTATGTTTCTTTTTGACATTTAATTATACATTAATTTTAATTATGCAGTAATTCCTTTGGTATTTTGGAGCCAATTCATGTGTTCTTGCAGTTTTCTCTTAAACTTTTTGTATATATTTGAAAAGCTTGCAGGTCCCAGAGACCGTGTCTATAATACCTAGTAGGTAAAACAACCCATGTGCCAGTCGGTAAGGCAGAGGCCTTAATAGGAGGGTGATCCTTGGGCCTCAGTTTTATTAATCAGGGGTTTCCTCTTGCGCTTTAGAGTTCTAAGTAGCGTTAGGGTACTGCAGGAGGTGAGGAGGTTGAATGGCTATAGCTGTCTATTTCCCATCCCCCTCAATAGAAGAAATTCCACTTTTATCATATAATTTGAGGTTCCTCATGGAATTCTGTTTAAAGAAAGCACTCTAATTTAAAAAAAAAAAAGAAAAAGAAAATGGCTCCCAGAGGACATTGGACAGCTTTGGTGTTCTGTATATGTGTTTCTGATTCCATGAATTTGGAGGCCTCAGGTTTTTCATTTGGTGAAGGGGAGAAGAGCACATCATGCATGCTATTTGTCTTTTCTTTCCCAAACCTGGGAATATAAATTATATTATAAAAGTAATTACATACTTCTTTTTTTTCCTAGAGAGAGGGTCTTGCTCTGTTGCCCAGGCTGGAGTGCAGTGGCACGATTAATGCTCACTGCAACTGCGAACTGCTGGGCTCAAGCAATACTCCTGCCTCAGCCTCTCACAGTGCTAGGATTACAGGCATAAGCCACTGTGCCTGGCCCATAATTTATTATTTTAAAGGGAGAAAGAAATCTATAAAACATTGCCCTTGGTTCCCCCCCCCCACCAAAGTCCGTGTTTCAAATATGTCCATCCTTCAGGTAGTGCCCTTTGTAATTTATTAATAATAGGGAAACTGTGTAAAATGTTTTAAGATATGATAGTAGAAGAGTTTTGTTTTTTTCTTGCATTTCTCTAGGAAAGCCCTTCAGCTTCTACTGTTACAGTTCTTAAAAGAGGACCAAGGCTTTGCTTATGGCAGTTCTATACTATTTGTGTAATTATGTATGTACATTTGTACATATCCTCAACTGTGGCAGAATTACATATCAAAAGATTATATTCGTCCAGTAGGTGAGTGGCAAGGGCTGTATCAAGTCTTATCTGGGGTATGTATTCAAATGACTTTAGTCAGTCTTCCCAATACATACCTGTGGACCCCATGGTCCAGAATCTCCTGGGTTGAAATCTTTTTTTTTTTCTTTTTCTTTTATTTCAGCATATTATGGGGGTACAGATGTTTAGGTTACGTATGTTGCCCTTGGCCACAGTTAATATTTTGTTTTTTTTTTCTTTGTTTTCTCTCTTCTCACTTATGTGTATGTATTTTTTGATATCCTTTACTATTAATATAAAAGG
>NW_012142838.1:0-1399 GCF_000956105.1 Propithecus coquereli | reverse complement strand
GGGAAAGAAGGGCCATCCCTGCACTGATGTGTGTTTGTGTGTGTCCCAGAGCACGTGCACATGCACGTGACCTTGGCTTAGGCCCCATAAATACCCGAGGCCCGCAGGGAGGGCGCCCGGAGGCAGACCCACACCATGGCGCACCTGCAGCTGCTTGTCTTAGGCCTCACCTGCTGCTGGGCGGCGAGCGCTGCGAAGGTAAGCCGGAGCCCGGCCGGGGGCAGGGGCCCCTCTCTCTCCCGCCACAGGACCAGGACTGGTCACTGTGGGGACAGGGCCTAGAGGAGGGAAGACAGATGGAGTCACGGGCCCAAGAAGGAGAACCCACACCAGTCCCACAGGTGGCTCCTTGGGTGCGTTCCCTTTCGTGGTGGTGCCCAGTTAAACTTGAATTTCAGTCAAACCACCAATAATTTTTGGTGTGAGTTTGCCCCACACAATATTTAGGACCTACTTACACTAAAAAACCATTCACTGTTTATCTGAAATCCAAATGGAACTGGGCCCCTTGCACTTTTATTTGCGGAGGCTGGCGACTCTACCAGCAGCCACGGCCCTCTCTGTCCCAGAAGTCACATGCCCCGTCCCCTGTGAGCTCCCTCTGCTAAGCACCCCCTGAGGTCAACGTCCCCGTTTTACAGACAAGCAGCTTGCCAGCGTCCCACAGCCACCACTTCCCGTTCCGGAACGGGAACCTGAGACCTAGTTGACCCCAACGCAGGGGTCTGGCTCCCAGCGCTCCTCGGATCCGTGTCCCTCCCGAGGGGAGTCGCCCCCACCCACCTGCGCCTGGATCCCTCCCGGGTGAGAGCCAGGAGGCCGCGCGAGCTCCCGGGGCACCTATACGCCTGCCCTTCCACGGCGCGAGGCGCGCAGCCCCGCCGAGACCAAGAGACCAAGACGCCAGGCCAGTCCTGCCCCCGGCGGGACTCGCGCAGGGGACCCTGGCCCTCACCACGCTGTTCTCTGACCTGCTGTCTCTCGGGCCAGGGCCCCTCCGCCCAGCCAGGCTCTGCTCTCCACCCCTCCTGCCTGTGGCCCTCTGCCCCTTTGGGGGATGGGGCGGGAACAAAGAGGCTCAGATGCTTTGCAGGTGTTGCCTGAGGCTCCTGCAGGTGTCACTTCCGGCTGGTTCCTTGCTGCAGTTCCGGCTGTCCCACTCCCCCACCCCAGCGTGGTGGGGGGCGCCCAGACTAGACTTCAGAGGGCCGCTAGGACCCTGGCTGGGCCTGGGGGTGTGGGCTGCCCTGTGCTTCCCACCTGGAGCCTGGCACAGGTGAGAGGCGGGCAGCAGCGATCTGCCCCCACCGCACGCTGCCCAGGCAAGCTGAGCGCTCCCCCACTTACCAGGGACACACAGAGGCGGCACTGGGACAGACAGATGCTTCCCAGCACAGCG
>NW_012142837.1:0-1210 GCF_000956105.1 Propithecus coquereli | reverse complement strand
TAACATTTTTATAATATTATGTCATCTAATTCAGGAACATAATATTCTATCAATGTCTTAATGTCTTCTCTTATGTGCTTGACTGGCTGGTACACCTATCAAAAGAGTGTGAGAGAAGACAGGAGAAGTTCATGTCCTCAGGGCTTGCCTGTGTGAAAATGAAAAAAGGGAAATTATTTTCAAATCTTCATTTCATGTTGTTTGGCAATTTTTTTTCTTCTTCATTTAGGTACATCCTAGGTTAACATATAGTTGTATTTGTCTACTGTTTTTAATACTATGAATTGTTTTATTTTTTACTACTTCATTATTTAGATATTTGTTGATAATTTTTATGAAACTACTGATTTGGCTACAAACTTTTGTATCGAGACACTTTTTAAAACTAATTAATTAATTAATTAATTTCAGGATATTATGAGGGTGCAAACATTTTGGTTACATGTTATGTCTTTGCCTCACCCAAGCGAGGATTAGAGGCATGCCCTTCCCCCACACAATGCTCATTGCATCGATTAGTTATGAGTTTACCACCCTCCTAACCTCCTAATCCATGGAGAATATTACTACCATGTGAGCACCATAGTGCCAATTTGATGGTGAATACATGTGGAGTCTATTCTTTCAGTATTGTGATACCTCATTTTGGATAATGGGCTCAAGCTCTATCCAGGAAAATATGAGAGGTGCTAGGTCACTGTCGTTTCTTATAATTGAGTAATATTCTATTGTATACATATACCAAATTTTAATAATCCACTCATGAATTTACAGGCCCTTGGATTGTTTCCACATCCTTGCAATAGTGAATTGCGCTGCCATAAACATTCGGGTGCAGATGTCTTTATGATAGAATTTCTTTTGCTCTCTTGGGTAGATGCCTAATAGTGCTGTTGCTGGATCGAATGGTATTTCTATTTTTAACTCTTTGAGGTATCTCCAAATTCTTTTCCACAATCATTGCACTACTTCGCAGTCCCATCGGCAGTGTAAAAGAGTTCCTGTCTCTCCATATCCTTGCCAGCATTTGTTGTTTTGGGATTTTTTGATAGAGGCCAATCTCACTGGGGTAAGGTGATATCTCATTGTGATTTTGATTTGCATTTCTCTAATGATTTGAGATGTTGAGCATTTTTTTATATGTTTGCTGGCCATTATTCTGTCTTCTTTTGAAAAGTTTCTGTTCATTTCCTTTGCCCATTTGTTGATG
>NW_012142836.1:0-2062 GCF_000956105.1 Propithecus coquereli | reverse complement strand
GGCCAACTGCGTGCCAGTAGGTTCTGTGCTAGCCACGGGGAATGCAAAGTCCAATACAGCATGGCTCTGTCCTCAAGAAACCTACAGGGAGCCTGGTGCAGTGGCTCACACCTGTCATCCCAGTACTTTGGGAGGCAGAGGTAGGAGGATAGTTTGAGGCCAGGAGTTTGAGACCAGCCTGAAATCAGGATTTCAAGGTTGCAGTGAGCTATGATCGCGCCACCGCACTCCAGCCTGGACAGCGGAGCGAGACCCTGTCTCTTAAAAAAAAAAGAAAAAAAGAACTTACTGCCTGTTGAGAAACCAGACATCTCTACCTGAACATTGACAGATAGCGTAGCTTGTGTCAGGTACCTGGAGCAGATGTCATCTCCACTTCCTGCATGATGATAAATAAAATGCCTATCAGGAAACACCACTTGCTTATTAAAGTGTTTATTGGCACTTAGCCTATTAGGTCATGTTTTGATAACAAAGTTAACCTAGAGGGGAACGTTGTCTAAGTAGGCCCTATTTCCCTCCAGAAGTGATGGGTTGTAACGAGCTCCATGTTTGTGTGCGTGTGTGTGTTAGGTTTGGAGGAGACCAGCCTGTCTACATCAACATCATTAGAGACCCCGTCAACCGGTTTTTATCTAACTATTTTTTCCGTCGCTTTGGAGACTGGAGAGGGGAACAGAATCACATGATCCGCACCCCCAGCATGCGGCAGGAGGAGCGCTACCTGGTAAGTCCCGTTGCGTGCAAGAGGTGTTCTCTCGCCTGCCCTGGGAGCAGCTCCTCCAGGCTGGGAAGCTCCCCCTCCCCGTCCGTGGCCTTCCCCGTGGCACCTCCAGGGAGCTCGGTGTGGAGAGGGCGCTTCCTCAGGGAGGAAGTTTGGACCAGTGAACACTTGTTCCAGATGACTCAGATCCTAACAGACGCTTAACTTTCTCAATTCTGATTCTGCTTGGCTCGGTTTGTCTTTAGTGCTAGGCTTTGGGTCCCAGAGGAGAGAAAGTCTCTCCTAAGGAGTCTTGGCCAGCACTGTCATGGTTAAGAAAAATGTGTTGGGGGATCTTGCTTAGATAATTGCAAAGCTCCTTCTCATCCCTCGTCCCATTCAATTCCCATGGCAACCCTGCGAGGGAGAGTGTTTTCGAATGAGGACCCTGAGGTTCCAAAAACGTGTGGAACTTGCCAAAGTCACCCTTTGGTAAGAACACGGCCATGACTGAGCGACTTTTTCCGGGTCCTCTGCCTTCAAGGCCCGGGATCTTTCCACCACAGCACGACAGAGCCCTGCCACTGCCGCAATAGTTGTTTGCTTTCTCTGGACCTTCATTTGGGACCCTCAGCTCCATAAGGGATGTTAATCTTGAACCCAGGAGTTGTTTCCGCAGCACGGAAGTTGTTAGCAAAAGCAGAGGGAAGAGCTATGCGTCTTTCTTCCAGAATAAAAGGTACATGTCTCATCCCTTGTGGCCCATGCTGACAAAAGTGGACTGAGCAGCTGACAGCCTGGGGTCTCGGAGGCTCAGCTCCTGCTCTGTGTCTGGGAGGGCCCATCAGGTTCACCGAGACCCATCCCGGGCTGTCGTCGGGCATAGGCAGGAAAACAAGAAAGTATCAAGGATGAGTCAGACACGTCCCACTGCTGGGAAGTAACACCGCACCTGTGCCCACTGCTGATGGGTCCTCAGCGTCAGCCTCGTAGCAGAAGAAAAGCTCCCGTTAGTCTCAGGACTGTGCCCAAACTGCTGTTTTTTTAAAATTTCATGAAGGCATATGTTTTGAGGCTGGGAGCCTTTTGGTATGTTACCACTTCAATGTCACTGTCATGTCTTAAATCCATGATAAGAGTTGAGAAAATAGATACAGAGAAACCACGTGTCTCACCCTGCCCCACACAACGAGTTTGTAGGTGGGCCAAGCCTAGATCAAGCCTTTCCACTCGCTGTTCAATTTGTTCAGCTCCCTAAGGCTTCAGTGAAATATTTGGATGGTATATATATTTAAAGTGGCTTTTACCTTTTTTTTTTCAGCTTTTGATGGCAAAAACCCTAATCTTTTTCTTTAAAGT
>NW_012142835.1:31122-31451 GCF_000956105.1 Propithecus coquereli | reverse complement strand
AAAGTTATGATTATGATTTTATTGTAAAGGATACAAATTAAGACTAGCCAAGTGAAGAGACAGAGGGCAAGGTCTAGGAGGGTCCTGAACACAGAACTTCTGTGCCTTCTCCATGTGGAATCAGGGTGTCACTCTCCTAGTACATCAATGTGTTCACCAATCTGAAAGCTCCACTGAACTTGGTGTCCATAATTTGTACTGGAGTTTCATTATATAGGCACTATTGATTAAATTATTGGCCATGTGATTGAGCTCATTGTCTAGCCCCTGTTCTCTCCCTAGAGGTCGGGCTGGCTCAAACCCCCAATCCTCTAACCGTGACCAGCCCC
>NW_012142835.1:27948-28437 GCF_000956105.1 Propithecus coquereli | reverse complement strand
AGTACTTATGCATTTTAATACTGACACTATATTATTTATATACTTACATGTACATATTTTCCCATATCTAAGATAAATTTAAAATTATGTATGCATAGAGAAAAAATTGAAAAGAAAAACACCAAAATATTAATGTTTCTAGGTATTAATGTTATTCCGGATAGGGTGATTAAGTGTGGTTTTTAATGTTACTTTTTATATAATTTGTATCTTCCAAATTTTTTACAAAATGAACTTCAAGAGTTTAAAAAAATTGCTTTTTAACCATATTGAAAAGTGTATATTTACCCACAGAAAGCATTTTGCAAAAATACTAGCTCTCCAAATGTCTATTTTTCTTCCTTCCATTTTGTTTCCGGGGAATTATAGATATTCCTGAACATAATCAATATGAAAAACTTAATTGGATTGTTCTTTGGCAGCTAAATTTGAACATATTTCTTTTAAAGACCACACTCATTGCAAAATCCATCTGTTTCAAACTACTCT
>NW_012142835.1:16636-17223 GCF_000956105.1 Propithecus coquereli | reverse complement strand
CTTGCCAGGTTCAAAATTTCTCAACAGGTGGTAGTAAGTGTACCTATGAAGGGGTCCCTTTTTAAACATTTTGTGAGTCCTCTCAAAAGGTACAATGTTTTGAGAAATACATGTACACTGAGTTCCTTGTTGAAGTACACTTTCAAGTTTTCTTCTGTTGAAGTTTTCTCTTTTATGCTCTAAAAGTGAAAAGAGGAAAGAGATTGAACCTCATTATAAGGTTCATAAAATTAAAACAGTTCATAGTATGTGAAAGTCTGTCTTTCTCAGAAAAGCAATTGTTCTTTGTATTTTGGGGAAATTGGAAATTACATATTCAAGCCTCCTTTATTTTATCTTTCTGTTTTTCAAGCCTCTAGAAGTTTAAGTACTAATATGTAATCTCTCTTACGCTTGACATTTATTTTCATAGGTCATTTCAGTTATAATTTTCCCAAGAATTGGTACTGGTCCCTTGTATCATATTTTAACTATTTTTCCTGTTACTCTAAGTAATTGAACATACTGAAAATATTTCAGATGTGAGTTGATATTTTTTTTTCTGAAAATATTTCAGATGAGAGTTGATATTTTTCTTTTAAACAAAC
>NW_012142835.1:14173-14772 GCF_000956105.1 Propithecus coquereli | reverse complement strand
ACTCGGGAGGCTGAAGCAGGAGGATCGCTTGAGCCCAGGAGTTTGAGGTTGCTGTGAGCTAGGCTAATGCCACGGTACTCACTCTAGCCAGGGCAACACAGTGAGACTCTGTCTCAAAAAAAAAAAAAAGCTTAACACTCACACCCACAGAACCCTTCCCCGGGTGCAGTCCCTGAGCCCCAAGTCACTGGAGCTGGAACCTTCATTCTCGTGCTTTGCAGAATGGTGGGGAGGTCGGAATTTTCAGTTTGGTTACAATAGATAAAGATATGCTTCTACCATCCTATAGTGGGCAAGTTTAGTTTAATGTAGTTTTGTCATGATAGTGTATAACTGTATTTTAGGAATTTTCAGAATGGGCCTATTTTTCTAAATAATATTCTATCTATGACAACATTGCCAAGTTCCATGCCACTGACTTAAAGATTAACTTTTGGAACTCAGTCCATCGGAAGTTGCCTATATGAATGTCTTTTGGAATATTGTCTTTGTGGAATTGGGAGGTAAAAACATTCAAACAGAACTCCAGTTTGTTTCTACAAACTTCCAGTTTGTACTCTTGCCAAAGGTGCCCTTGCTTTAAAGCTGTGATCTGCTCT
>NW_012142835.1:13637-14123 GCF_000956105.1 Propithecus coquereli | reverse complement strand
TAGGAATTTTCAGAATGGGCCTGTTTTTCTAAATAATGTTCTATCTACGACAACATTGCCAAGTTCCATGCCACTGACTTAAAGATTAACTTTTGGAACTCAGTCCATCGGAAGTTGCCTATGTGAATGTCTTTTGGAATATTGTCTCTTTGTGGAATTGGGAGGTAAAAACATTCAAACAGAACTCCAGTTTGTTTCTACAAACTTCCAGTTTGTACTCTTGCCAAAGCTGCCCTTGCTTTAAAGCTGTGGTCTGCTCTTTTCAGTTGTTGTACTGTTGCCTCATATCTCATATTTTTTGTTTATTTGTTTGCAAAGGGTTCCTGAAAGCAAAGGGTAGAGTTGACCAAGTTATTTGTAGAAATCTAAAATCTGTGATTCTCCTATTTATAAAGTGATTATTAACAGTTCTTTTCACTAAAAAAAGTATGGAAATAATTTTATGTGATAATAAAAACATTCAAACAGAACTCCAGTTTGTTTCTA
>NW_012142835.1:9967-10832 GCF_000956105.1 Propithecus coquereli | reverse complement strand
TTAATAAATCCTGTATGAATAGCCCCATAAATGCAACTGTTTAGATTATTAGCAAAGAAGACTAGAGAACTGAATGTCTTCTTAAATTTTATGTCCTGTAGATAATATACTAAAAGAGTAAACAGTTATTTTAATTTTGATAGGTTACCTCTGACTAAATATAATTGACTGAATAGGCAAGTTGTTAATAAAATATCATTTAAAGAGGTTGAATTATGTTAGTGAATCTATTGATATACTTTAGTGATAAAGTAGATAGTATTTCAGTGGATAGAAATTTAATTGTTTTGTTTGTTTATACTACTTCCAGAGAGGACTTATGGATCTTCCAGTAAAAATATAACACTATTCTAATCATTAAAATTTACTGAAATACATCCAGCAAGTTACAAAGGGAGAGAGGAAAGGGAAAAATAATAGCAGACAACGCACATTGGGAAAATCTACAGTGGTAGCACAAACTTGGCTCTGAGCTTCATTGCAGCCAAGGTAAAGGAAATTTAATATTGATTTAATGTAAATATTTCATAATAGTGATGTAGTAAAACTTCATTAACTTGGATTAATTAGGGAATGTCTATCTGAATTATGAAATCTAAATTATACCAATATACCCTAAATTGTATTATTTTATACGCATATGGGTCAATGAAGCATTCGCTAGGAAATATATGGGGAAGGATACTTGTTTTAAACAACGGTAAAAATAAAAGTAAAATATAACTTGTTTATATGTAAAGGAATACTTATGAAAGTCATCGATCTCCGCAGGTACCTTAGAGGTATTTATCTTACATAATTTAAATAGTGCTCCTGAAATCTCATTTACATAATTTAGCTATCAGAACTATTCCTTAAAGCAATT
>NW_012142835.1:5877-6963 GCF_000956105.1 Propithecus coquereli | reverse complement strand
TTTTACTGAAGATAGCTTTTTCCAAATGTAAAATGCATGTTAAAATATATAACTTGATGTCATTTTTATCCACAGTCTAAAATAGATTGCATGATTTTTCCAGTCCCTTAAAAGTTTAGTTGGTTATATAAACTAACTTTATTTCCTATAATAGAAAAAATTTTGCTCAATAAGGAATGATTATTTTCAAAAACTCCAAGCAAGCAAGGAAAATTTATTTAAAATTAGGAAAAAAAATCAGCCTGAAAATGTATATGAAATATCATTGATGTAAGTATTAACACAGATCTATTGGTACAATGTTTTGAATTAACTGGCAATTATCTGCTAGTTTTCAGATTAACTGGAGTGATCAAGTATCTAATTTGATTACAGATTACAGAGCTAAATATAACCTGAGCTTTATAATGGCCAGTTTCTACCTTTAGGAAGAAGGTTCTTCAGGAAAGACAGAGGCCCTCTTGGCTTTGACTATAGAGGTAGGGATTCTGTGACCTGTGTAGTAGCCTGTTCCAAAATTTAATCACTCTTACAGTAGATTCTTCCTATATTTAATCACATCATTTCCTGCTACAGTGTAAGATTAAGCACACTCCTTTGTATTCATGGAGACAGCTGTTAACTTTGTAGCCTTTCTGTTCCAGATAACCCTGATTCTTTTCATATTTCTTATATGGTCAACTCTTGATTTCATCTTTGCAGAGTGATGAAGGGAAATGTAAAAAAGTCGAGAAAACAAATACTGGAAAAGTCAAGTATATTTGACTTTGGCATGCCTTATAGGATTTTTTAGATTATTCCTAATTACCCTAATTCCATTGCCATCAGAAATTGTACCAATTTTTATACCAATTCTTTGACATGCAGTGAGACTTGTTTTATGAACTAAAACAATGTCAGTCTTCATAAATGATCAGTATTTGAAAGAATGTGTATTCTCCAGTTTGGGGTACAGAGTTGCAATATATCAAGTATACATTACCAAGCATGTTAATTTTGTTTTAAATCTTCTCTGTCATTACTAATGTTTTTGTCTGCTTGATCTGTCCATTGGTTTGTTAAATTACACATTATAAGGATAGATGT
>NW_012142835.1:0-954 GCF_000956105.1 Propithecus coquereli | reverse complement strand
AAATAAATATACATTTTCAAAATATTTTAAAATATGGGAAAGCGAAAAGAAAATAAAAATATGTTAACCCCACTATTCAGAGATAATTAGTATATTTCAGTTTACTTCTTTTCTATGCTCACAAAATATGTGGTTTGTTAAACTAATTTTACCTCTTAATGTGTTGTGAATATATTTATAATGCCTGTGTGTGACCAATGTTTGGAAGTAGGGAAGAGGCATGGCTTCACGAAATGAATCATTCCTATTACTCTCCTAGTAATAGTGCACAGTAAGCTTCATTTTCTAGTTCGGTAGGTTTAACAGTCCCTTTCTTTATCATGTATTAACCTTCTGAGTGCAATTTAAAAATGCATGCACATTCAAAACATGTAGATAATGTTTGCAGAGTAAGCATTTAATCTAGTTCGTTTTCATTGAGGTTATTCCATACCTATTTGAAAGAAAATGAACTGTTTTCTATATTTAGCTAATTTTGCCTATTTAGTTTATAACTGCTTAGTTAAAGCTTATTTCATTATAAAGGGAGTGCTGAGCAGATTCTCTGTCATGTTGCCACATTTATAGTTATGGTAATCCTTATGTCTATGTTATATAACTGGTTCCTGCTAAATAATACTTTATTAAGATTTTATTAAGATATGGGCAGTAGGCAGTGTTTTCTAGTTAATAATAGTGAATTAAAACTTAGATCTTTGAAATAATTCCTAGATGCACTATAATTTTATTAGTGGCACTGGACTTTCAAAAATTAAGACCAAAAAAAGTTCTCTTGTTATCAGCCGGTCACTCCTAAGTACATCATGCAGCATTTTATTCTCACAATAACTAAAAGACCACCAAGCCTGAGAACCTATGAGATCTTCCCTGCTAAATCTTGACAGAAACTGTTTAACTATTTTTGTTTATAGAGAACCAAATTAGGTATGCAGTTTGACATTTTCCTAGGAAGAT
>NW_012142834.1:0-1033 GCF_000956105.1 Propithecus coquereli | reverse complement strand
GAAAGAAAGCAAGCAAGAGAGAGAGATCAGAGACCATTCTAATGAAATACCAGGTGGCAAAACAAAGTGGTTAAGAACAAGACAGCCTGGATTTGAATCCCACCTCCTCACTTACCAGCTCTGGGATCCTGAGCAAATTACTTAGTATCTCTATATTGACTTAGTTATGAGGATTGAACAAATTAATTTTTGTAAAATGTAAAGTGCTTAGCAAAGTGGCTGGTATACAATAAGTGATTTAGATGTGTTCATTAAGGAGAATAAATTCTCACACATGAATATACATTTTTACATATTTAAACTTCCGTGTTATTTCTCTATACATATATATACCTGGAGAGAGAGTGAGCATGATTACATAAGAGAAAGCATCAAATTTCATGCCATCACACATACAACATAGAGCTATGCAGAAGATCATTCTAGTTTTCTACTGGCATCATAAAGGCAAATATGTTAATTATTACAATCTTTATTACTTACCCTATGCTACCTAGGGCCAATTTATGTTTCTGAAGATGGTATATATGTACATACATATGTGCATATATTACATATATACATATATATTAATATGTACGTGTGTGTGTGTATAGTTCAATTACCCAGCATGAGAGAACCTATTCAAATATTAAACAGAACTTTACATCCACTGTAGAATCACATGTGCTTATTTTAAAACCCACCATTACTTTCTCCTGGTTTTTCTTCTCCAAATGGTTCTTTCATAACGGCATGAAGTAGCCCTTGTAGAGACAAGGTTCTGACATCTGAGTGTCCTTAACATTCACTTACTTTTGTGTCTAAGACAGACATGATCATTTCCTTGGCTTCTTTAACATCTTCCTTCTTTCCAGAAACCTTAATATGGGGATCTATAAGAAATCAGAAACAAAAGGCTCATGTAAAACCCCCAAACTCTGCTTTAGCACTGAGTTAGGACCTAACAGATCCAAAATAAATTCAATATTTGTTTTATTCTAGGTATGTTATCATTGTAAAAAAAAAAAAAAAAAAACAGGAATACAGAAAA
>NW_012142833.1:0-1479 GCF_000956105.1 Propithecus coquereli | reverse complement strand
ATGTTTCTATTGCTTTAATCTTTCGGCTGCCTTGAGGAGTGTGTTCTTACAGTTAAATATAGCCATACTCAATAAATGGGAATGAGGTTTCTTCAATTTTACCCCTTTCAATTTGTATATTCCATCCTAAACCTTCTCCTGTATACACTAACACTTGAAAGATTACCGCAGTAGGGATAAACAATTAAAATTTAATATTTTATCAGTATAAAAATAGCTTTTTTTTTTGAGACAGAGTCTCACTCTGTTGCCTGGGCTAGAGTGCCGTGGCGTCAGCCTAGCTCACAGCAACCTCATACTTCTGGGCTCAAGCGATCCTCCTGCCTCAGCCTCCCGAGTAGCTGGGACTACAGGCATGCGCCACCATGCTTGGCTGATTTTTTTTTTTTTATATATTTTTAGTTGTCCAGCTAATTTCTTTCTGTTTTTTTGGTAGAGATGGGGTCTCGCTTTTGCTCAGGCTGGTCTCCAACTCCTGACCTCAAACGATCCGCCCACCTTGGCCTCCCAGAGTGCTAGGATTACAGGTGTGAGCCACCACGCCCGGCCTAAAAATAGCTTTTTTGATTATAAAACGTATAGATTAATACTATTAAGAACTATTCACAAAACATCAAAGCTATAAAGATGTAAATTTACTCAAATTCAACTTTTCAGAGATGACCATGGCTAACATTTTAGTGAGTATTCCCCAAAGGTTTTGGATCAAAATCCTGAAAGACGCAACCCCAAAAACCATAATCCTGAATGTTGAAATCCTGAAAGATCAAAATCTCTAAAGTCTAAATCCCAAAGATCAAAATCTCTAATATCTAAAATCCTGAAAATCACAATCCTGAAAGACTAAAAAGCCCTGAATGTTGAAATCCTGAAAGACAAATTCTGGGGAAGGGATTAATTTTGTGTGTGTGTGTCTTAGATTGTATGCCGGATAGTTATATCATGTTAATTGCATCATATTAGGTGGAGCTATTACCTTGCTTTGTCTGTATTTGCATCTGGTGGAAAATTCAGATGAGTGGATTGGCCATGAAATACGGCAACAAGGAAAACTTCAGTTTAACAATGTGTCATTTGCTTGCATTGCCCGCTGCTTCCAGCTGATGACTCTCCAGGAGCTTTTGATAAATTAAAACTGCATTTGCCTGAGAAGCCAATGAAATTACTGGCTGGTTCAAAAATAATTATGTGCATGATAGGATAAGAAGACATGTAGGCAACGTTGTTGCCGTTCAATCACCAGTATTGTTTCCATCAGATCTGTGGTCTGTCTATGAGTGCCTGCGGAATGGGTTTCTGTGTACCCACGACAACTTAGAAACATGGCACAAAAGATGGAAAAATTTGATGGGTAATGCCCATGTCAGTGTATCTTGAATCATACAAGAATTTCAAAAAGAGCAGCACCACATAGAAATGAATGCGAATGTATTCTCCAAAGAGAGCCACGTCTTAAAAAAGAAAAAAACAGCCATTCAT
>NW_012142832.1:0-588 GCF_000956105.1 Propithecus coquereli | reverse complement strand
TATACTTGGAGCAGCACAATAGACACCCACCAGTGTAAGACCACACAAAAGCTAAAGGTGAGAGCTAATATAAAACAAGAGCACAAGACCCAAAACAAAGCAATAAGGTACTACTCATCAGGATGAACAGAACAGCATCCCACATATCAATTCTTTCAGTCAACATGAATGGATTGAGTGCCTCACTCAAGAGATGTAGGCTGGACAAACAGATGAAAAAAATACAATCCAAGTATGTGCTGTCTCCAGGAAACAAAACTCATAGAGACTAAAGGTGAAAGGATGGAAAAAATATTCCTCGCAAATGGAAACCACAAGAAAGCATCTGTAGCCATTCTCATATCAGATAAAATTGACTTTAAATCAACAATAGTAAAGACAGACAAAAGATGGTCATTATATAAAGGTAGAGGGAGCAATTGAACAAGAAGACGTAACAATCCTAAATAGTTATGCATCTAACACAGGAGACCCAGATTCATAAAGCAAACCCTACTAGGTCTAAGCAAAGAGATAAACAGCAATATTATAATTGCCAGTGACTTCAACACACCACAGAATTGGACAGATCATCCAAGTAGAAAATAA
>NW_012142831.1:0-1890 GCF_000956105.1 Propithecus coquereli | reverse complement strand
AAATCAATATAAAAAATCAATGAAACCAAAAACTGGTTCTTTGAAAAAAAATGAATAAAATAAATAAGCCTCTAGCCAGGTTAACTAAGAAAAGAAAAAGATACACGTCTCCAATTACTAATATCAGAAATGAAAGAGGAGACATCACTGCAGACTTTACAGAAAATAAGAGGATAATAAAAGAGTAAGGCACACAAATTTGATAACCTAGATGAATAGACCAATTCCTTGAAAGACACAGTAGGCCTATAACCATTAAATAAATGGAATAAATAATTAGTAAACTTACGAAACAGAAAGTACCAGGTCAGGCCCAGATAAGTTCACTGGTGAATTATACCAAACATTAGTAGGAGAAAGTATACAAATTCTCTGCAATCTTTTTCAGAAAATAGAAGTAGAGGGAATGTTTCCTATTCTATAAAGCCAGCATTACCCTAATACCAAAACCAGAAAAAGACATTAAAAGAACAGAAAACTACAGGCCAATATCTCTCATAAACATAGATATAAAAATCATTAAGAGAATATTAGTAAATTGAATCCAACAATATGTAAAAAGAATTATACACCATGGCCAGGTGGGATTTATCTCAGGTATGCAAGGCTGGCTCAGCATTCAAACATAATTATTAATAATGTAATCCATCTCATCAACAAACTAAAGAAGAAAAACTCCATGATTGTATCAGTAGATGCAGGAACAAGGCAAGGATGTCCCCTCTTATCACTCCTTTTCAACATTATACTGGAAGTCCTAGTTAATACCATAAGACAATGAAAGGAAATAAAATGTACACTGATTAGGAAGGAAGAAATAAGACTGTCTTTGTTTGCAGTTGACATGATTGTCTATGTAGAAATCTACAAGAATCTACAAAAAACTCCTGGAACTAATAAGCGATTATAGCAAAGTTGCAGGATACAAGTCTAATTAATATACAAGTGAGTTGCTTGACTATATACTAGCAATAAATAAGTGGAATTTGAAATTAATACCATAATACCATTTATATTAGAATCTAAAAAAATTAAATAGGTATAAATCTAACAAAATATGTACATGACCTATATGAGGAAAACTACAAAACTCTGATGAAACAAATCAAAGAAGAACTAAATAAATGGAGAGATATTTCACATTTATGGATAGGAAGATGCAATATTGTGAAGATGTCAGTTCTTCCCAACTTGATCTACAGATTCAATGCAATCCCAATCAAAATCTGAGCAAGCTATTTTGTGGATATTGGCACATAGATTCTAGAGTTTATATGGAGAGGCAAAAGACCCAGAATAGCCAATGCAATATTGAAGGAGAAAAACAAAGTTGGAAGACTGATATTACCTGACTTTAGGATTTACTATTAAGCTACAGTTATCAAGACAATTGGTGAAAGAACAGACAAATAGACAAATGGAAAGGGATAGAGACCAGAAATAGACCCACATCAATTTAGTCAAGTGATCTTTGACAAAAGGGAAAATGCATTACAATGAAGAAAACATAGTCTTTGTAATGAATGAAGTGGAAGCAAAAGACATTTACATGTAAAATGTGAATCTAGACACAGACTTTACATCCTTCAGAGAAATTAAGTCGGAATGTATCACAGACCTAAATGTAGAAAGCAAAGCTATAAAAGTCCTAGAAGATAACGTAAGAGAAAATCTAGGTGATCAGTTTGGCGATGACTGTTGAAATATGACACCAAAGGCATAATACATATAAGAAAGAATCGATAGAAAAACTAAAATTAAAATTTTCTGCTCTACAAAGGACACTGTAAACAGAATGAAAAGACTAGCCACAGACTGGGAGAAAATATTTGCAAAATAATTAATATATCTGGCAAAAGACTATTACCCAAAATACGCAAAGACCCTTAA
>NW_012142830.1:0-1093 GCF_000956105.1 Propithecus coquereli | reverse complement strand
TTACTATTTTTCAAGAAGTGTTCCTGCGTGCTCCATTAGCTCCCCAGCAACACGCTGTCTTCTGTGGCTTTTATCCTTTAAATGACAAATCGGTCGGATGTAAACGTTGGCTCACGTTTCTTCCTCTGAAAACTGGAGGACAGAGCTCACTGTGGCTCATCCTGTCCAGGAAAGTTCGGCACGAGCGCGACGCCCTCTCTGCGAGAACCACCGGGATGCTGCTTTGTCCCCTGGTTTCCACGGAGATGATCTTTATCCCAAAGTCTAATAAATTCACCACTTTTCCCGCTGCACTCTGCTCTATTCCAGGACATAGATCGGATTCCCTGATCCCCTGTCTGTCGCTGTCCAATCCCGTCAATTTCTTTGTCGTTCCCCTTTCATCTGCTTAGTTTTCTCAACTCCAACCTCCGTGACTCCGATCGCAGAAATGGGCTCCAGGCAGCAACTGTGAGGACCCACGGCGCGCGGTTGCCGAGTGGTGCTTCTCCAGCGTGAATTCACGTCTGTCTCTAGTGTCATCTCTGCTTTCCTCCAATTCACCTTGGGGTGGCTCCCACGCCCGGGGTCGAGCAGCAGACCCGCCGGGGTCAGGACCCTTCCTCCCCGTGAGGCTTCCCGCTCCCCGCCCCGTGGCAGCGCGTCCAGTATCTCTCTCTGCTTTCGGTTTGGTCTAAACCTCGCCATGGTCGGCAGCCGCTCTTTGGGTTAGGACGTGTGCAGGCTGGGGGGTGTCTTGTAGCCCCCGCAAACTGTGGTTGCTGCATCTGCTCCTGCAACGTCGGGGGTCACCGTCCCCCGCCAGGTCCTCAGCCGCGTCCCCAGCCCCACCTCAGTGCAGCCATCTGGCTTCCGGACTAGACATATAATTTATCTCCTCCAGGATTGTAAACCCACGGATATAAAGGATATCAAAGATTTGTACGAAATGTTCTTTTCTGAATCACTTCTTAACGACATTGCTCGTGAAGTCCAAGTTCAGGACGCGATGTTTTGCAGACGCACAGAGAGGTCACGTTTTCTGGAGGAGACACTGGCCCCTCTGCCTTCTTTCCCGATGACTTTTCCTCCTCCTGTTCTCGCCTCTCTGCTG
>NW_012142829.1:0-1787 GCF_000956105.1 Propithecus coquereli | reverse complement strand
GCGCGCCGTGGGTTTGGGAGTGCAGGGCCCGGCGCAGACCTCGCTTCCAGCAAGCGCGCCTTGGGCACGACCTCGGCCTCTCTGAGCCCGCCTTCATCAGCCCCCGAATGCGGATCGCAGGTCCCCAGGCCCCACGCGGCGCTGCGCGAAGCTCGCCTATGGCCGTCTGGCTGAGGACGCGGTGGCCAGCGCGTCTCCCTGTGGAATTCGAGCCGTTCTTAGAGCGTGAATGAGTCAGTACAACCCCAGCCCCACCTCAGAGAAACCGGGGTTGAAGGTCGAGCTTACGTCCTGCGATCTTTTGTGACCTATGTCTATATATTTGAAAACAAAATCAGGACCAACCTGTACATAGTTCATGCACACTGCTTTATTCTCTTAGAATATCACAATTATTTTTTCATCCCTTTAAAAGTTCCCTGAGAGCCACCTCCCAGCGACGTGGGCAGTGCCCTGGGCTTGGACGTGCTCCCTGGGTCCCCTTCTCCACCTCGGAAATAGCCTGTGAGAAGCTTCCCTTGAACATGGCCTCTCATGGGTCTCTGGTTATCAACCTAAGGTGGAGATCAGAACTGGGTCCACCGAGTCAGGTGTTTGAGGGATGCGGTCCCAGCCTTCTGGGTCATTCTGCGGTGTGTCCTTCTCTGTCCTTTGGTAGCTGCTGGGCCCCTCCCCTACGCACAGAGCAGCCCTAGATCTCTGGCAGGCAGGAGAGGGGCACAGAGCTCTCCGGGCTGGGGTCCCTGCCAGCGGGAGGTCGTGGCAACGGCAGGTTGAAAACACAGGGCGGGGCAGACACGAGCGTCGCTTGCGGAGGAATAATACGCCCACGTGGGGAGTGCGGGCTCCCTTTCAGCCGCCCGGCGCACGCGGGCTGCGGAGGGTCCGGGTGACAGAGGCTAGACCACGGGGAAGAGTGACCGCCCTGGACCCCTCCATCTCAGCAGATAACGTTGGAGCCGTTCCGCCCGGCACCATCGGCTCCAGTCAGACCTTGCCGTACCCTCAGCTGAGTTCTAGCATTTTCTTCTGAAATGAGGGATCCTTTCACCACGCTGAGCCTCCTGCCCCCACTTCCTCTGCCAGCGCTTGCCTGGCTGGAGCGTGACTTCTGGACACGTTGTCTGGGAGCCCCGCTGGGCACCAGGCTCAGGGCCCTCCATGGGCGCAAGTGCCAGCTGAGTCCGGGCCCAGGAGGGAGCTGTAGCATCAGCCCAGCCTGCGCGGGACAGCGGCCCGGGTGGGGTGAGTGGTGACCACTGGCCAAGGAATTGTGGAGGGGAGAGTCCCCAGAGAAAGTCACAGAGGAGGACGGGGTCTTGGCGAGAGGAGGACAAGGTGCTGGAGAGCGCGTTACCCGCTCAGGCCTCGCGGCCCATGTCGTGGGGCCTCTGCCCTGGGACTGAGCCGACGGGGCTGGTCGGTGAGCCCGGGCCCCTTGGCAGGCCGGGAGGAAGGAATCCTCGGCACTGAGGAGACTCGGTCCCAGCTTTGGCCAGAAGCTCGGCCCACTGCCCCTCAGGCACCTCCAGGGCCTCATCCTTAGGAAGGCCAGCTGACATCAGAGCACACAACTCACTGTCACCAGGGCTAAGTGGCCAGTTCTGTGGGGTCACTCACGGCTCATGTCCGTGCACTCTGGGGCCATCGGGGACAGGTCGGGGGAGTGCTGAGGCTGACCGTCTCCATCCAGAGACCCTGCGCTAGTGGCAGCACCAGCTTCCTATCCCTCTTCCTCCCGTCCTCCCGGAGCTCTCGGGAGTGGCCAGTGTGGGCCTGGAGGTGGG
>NW_012142828.1:0-1199 GCF_000956105.1 Propithecus coquereli | reverse complement strand
TTCTAGTGTTTATTCTGCAGTTTAGCTTTTACTGCATTTTGTTTGTTTATTTTGGTTTTGAATTCTTAGGTTGGAGGATGACCATTTTTCAGAAGGACTGAGTCTGATTGATTATATCTCCCTTCCTCCTCCCCTCTCCCACCCCGTCATTAAAATTAGAAATGCTGCTTAGGAAAGGCGAAGAAGACAAGCATGTATTGACATGTATTGTGCATGTTTTTTCACGTAGATCATTTATATCAATCCACTGAGGAAGAAGTCAACATATCCGTTTTTCAGTTAAGTACATAGCGGCTTAGAGACTTATGCGCCTTGCCTAATGAACTCAGGTCAGTTCAAATCCTATGCGCCCCTCACTTTCTTTGCTGCAGCAAAGAACTCAGTGACTAGTCTCTAGTATGCATTTGATAAGATGGGGTAGTAACACAATACAGGTAACTCTTTGACTCCTCTTCTTGTAAGCAACAGCATCTCTGTTAAGAAAGTACTTTTCGGCCGGGCGCGGTGGCTCACGCCTGTAATCCTAGCTCTCTGGGAGGCCAAGGCGGGCGGATTGTTTGAGCTTAGGAGTTCGAAACCAGCCTGAGCAAGAGCGAGACCCCATCTCTACTAAAAATAGAAAGAAATTAATTGGACAACTAGAAATATATAGAAAAGATTAGCCAGACATGGTGGCGCGTGCCTGTAGTTCCAGCTACTCGGGAGGCTGAGGCAGGAGGATCGCTTGAGCTCAGGAGTTTGAGGTTGCTGTGAGCTAGGCTGATGCCATGGCACTCACTCTAGCCAGGGCAACAGAGTGAGACTCTGCCTCAAAAAAAAAGGAAGTACTTTTCATTTTTACTCTCACCTGCCAGTATCCTATAATAAAGATTATACTTAAATTATTTTCTATGTGCTTTAAAGAGACCCTATATATGAGAATGAAAGGAAAAGGAAAACAAGGCTAACTAGGTTAGTGAACCACTCGATAGTAGCATTCATTTGGATACTGACTTGTGTATATAGTTGCCTGTCATAAATCTGAATGTCATCTTTTAGTTTTTACTCCCAAGTATGTAAGCTTGTTGAATGTATTTGCTAACTTATTTCCATCTTAAAGTTTGGAGACTTAATTGTTCAGCAGGCTTCTGTGTAAGTATTCCTTGAGTAACTAAGGATTCAGGAATTTTTAGAAATATATTTTAAGGACTGTTTGCTCA
>NW_012142827.1:0-6957 GCF_000956105.1 Propithecus coquereli | reverse complement strand
AACTCTCATAATACACATTGCCAAATTGCCCTCCAGAATGATATCCAGTTCATTTAGTCAAAGCCAAAAGGCAAAATATAATTGAGATATAAAGATGCTAATTTTAAATTAGGTGACTTCACAGTATCTAGAATTTATGTTTTCAATTAATATTTTCTAAGTTGGGACCATAGGTGGCACTAAAGGATTAAGGAATGTAACCACTTTTGGACTGCTAGGTTGGAAGGGATCTTGAATGGACATCTCAGCCAACCTCTTTCGTAGCAGATAAACTATAAACTATTCTAGAAAAATAATCCTTTCTGTTTTTAATATTGTCTATAAATCAATCACCTTGATCACCCATTCTAATCTACTTGTAGTCTTAATGGTCATTCATACTTGAGGTTCTGTAACAATGTGAGCCTATTTGAATTTATCTTGTCCTCTAGGCTGTGGCGTACACTTCACGATGTCATTTGCAAACTATTCCTTTCAATACCAATTGTCTTACACAAAATCTTGTCACCTTTCATTCTTCTGCTTCTATAACTTTCTTTTGTCCAAAAAGAAAACATATAGGTCATGAGTCGGAAAAGCGAACAACTCTCTTATGATCTGATCGTAAATAAAGTTTAGCACTATAACACTCAGAATATGAGTTTATGTGACATACAAGTTATTAATAAATTAGCTCAGTTGTATGATAATTTTCTAGGTTTGCAGTGTGAAAATTGTGTTTTAAAACAAGTATATAAATGCCAAACTGCTATGTCTTGGTAGAGATACTTTTGAATGTCACCACTGTCTACTATTTATACCATCAGTGGGAGTTGCTTTGGTCAATTCTTACCCAACACTTCTAGATTTCAATAGTTCAAGACTGAGAAGCAAACAGGCTTGCAGGGAGTCTGCTATTCCCAGAAAATCAAATGGTACCTGCTGGTGTAAATGAAACTTACATTAAATACTGCTGGCCTTGACTCAGCTTGAAATGAGAATCTGGGCGTTGGCTTTCCCTCCACAACCTCATTCAGCCTTGAGAGTAAAAATGTTTTCAGTCATCCTCTATTTATGATTTGGAGACAGGAAGGGGAAGGAAGCAGTAGGAGCATTCATGTCAGTGACTTTTCAAAGATAGATCACAAAATGCTGATCCTTACTACTTGCTTCTCACAATAAAAATGCATTAGCTGCAGAGGATGTGAGAATTGAGTCTACCTGTAACTGATTTACAATAGTTTGAATGGAGTACCCACTGTTTCAGAGCTCTTTCAAAGCCACGTTAAATAAACACTGCCCCCTTCCAAACCCCCCCTCCTTGATCCGGGCCTTTTTGTTTCTACATAAATAAAGGTCTCACTGACAATGTTCTGGGAGCAGCGTGGTGTCAGAGATAGGAATTGAAATTCTGGGTACCCAATTCTAGAAATGTAAAGAACACCGCTTCATCTTTCTCTCTCTGCACGTAAAGAAGTTTGTAGTCTGCCTCACTGCAATGGAAACGTGGCTGGAACATTATGTAAATATGTATGTAAATGTTCCTATAATAAATAAATAAATGTATACATGTGCATACATTACATATGTATTGTGAGAGACATACTCCTTTTGATTCTAGCTTGTTAGTTCTGAAAAATGTCTCCATTGCTTTTCTAGCTTTCTTATGTAAAATGGAAGCCACCTGAACACTGAGCAAATTGAGTAGCTGATGTTCTGCAGCTGTTTAACTCCAGACAGCTTGGCAGCTTTAGCTGGGAATTTTGTAAGTAAATACTCAGCTTCATAAAGACTCCAATATGATTCCACAAAGTAGTCCTTGCTGGATTTAGCGGAGAGTTGAGAGTGACACAGACATTTGCTTAGTTGATTACATTGGAGAGGTTACCTAAGTTCTCTGAACTTCAGTTTCTTCATCTATAAAGTAGGGATAATGTATCATACAGTTATTCCGAGGGTTAATGGAGAATATATTTTAAGTACCTGGTAGAGTTTGACATATATCGCACACCAATTTCAACAATAAATTAATTAAGTGAATCCATGAAAAGCCTCTGCCTCAGGTTAGTCTTTTGCTTTCCAATTCAATGTGTTACAATTTAATTCAATTTCAATTTCAATTCAACGACATAGAATTTAGCCATAAGAAGCAAGATCCCAAATACTTTATGTCTTTCACTAACCCTTCCAACTGACCTGGCAGTTGCTATGGTAACCAATAACCCAGTCCTCTCAGTGATGGAGGCTCCTTCATTGGAGGCTTCACTCTCTTTCCTTCTTCTACAGTCCAGCAGGAGAAAGGGCCACACCATTAAAGCCAAATCTCTACACGTTTTGATGAAGAAAGAAAATTCTGGGTTCCAGTGATAGAATTTTGTTTTAAATATCTATGATCAATCTCTGAATCTTGATGTCCTTCTACCTCAGCCACAGTTCCTCTCAGGTGGTCAGACCACACTGTTCAGATTCCTCCATTTCAGAAGCCCTGGGTCATGCCCAGAGCCACCACCTAACACAAAAGTCACCTGTTTATGTACTCAGATTTTCACCTTTCAGGGATACAGTTTAGGGGCAAGGAGAAAGGAAATTAAAGGCAGGAAGATATGGAATACAACAAGCAGAAATAAAATCAGAAAAAAAGAAGGAAAACCAGGAGAAAGGGACAAGAAAAATTGAGAGAAAGAAAAAAGAAAAAGAGGGTAAATGAAGGGGAACAAAAAAGTGGCATACATATATGAGTAATTAATTGCAGATGTTGCACAAATGAATTTCAGTCAAGGTGTGTGATTTAGAATGCTAAGTTCTCCTTATATAAATTTTTTGCATTTTATTTTATTACTGTAAAAATATATATGAAGCAGTACAAATTTCTGTAAAGTAAAAAGAAAAAAATTTAAGCCTCTCCACCTGCTATTCTTTTTTTCTTCCCAATTGTTGCTACTAAATATTTTCTGTGTATACAGAAATAAAATTTTTTATCCACGTACGAAATCATACCAAAAAAACTCACCTGTCACATGGTGTTTTTCAACTAATAATATGTGCAGAACTCTTTCCATGTTTATTATATTTACACTTAGATTTATGTCTTTCTTTTTAATGGCTACAGAGTGCCCTAACTCTATCAGTTTTACTAATATTTAACTCATTCCCTGTTGATAGGTGTTTAGGCTGGTTTCTTGTTTCCTTCCTATAAAACAAATAATTTGAAAAAGAGACAACTCGAAATTACTACTGGAAAAATTTTGAACATTTACTGGCATAATGGGTATTTGGCAACTATTACACTGTGTGTGATTACTTGCTAGTGCGTATGCTAAAAATGACAAAGGTATAGGTGAGATGCCATGCTGAGTTCTCAAATGAGAAAACAAACTTTATTTTATACCTGGTTCCTGGTTCGCTTATTTAAGCAAAGGCAACAGCTTGGTTAAAAGATTTGAACTTTACAATGTCTGTCTGCTAAGAAGATTTAGATATTCATAGTAAAATTAATAAAAGGGGCATAGGCCATGGAGCTTAAAGGAATCCTAGAGCTTATTTAGTCCCAGCCTCTCATATTACAGAGCAGACAACCAGAACTCGTCACAGAAAACAGTGTTTGGTTTTATATCAATACTATATATACATTACTACTTTGCTCATATCATCTCTAGGTTTGTAACCTAGTAACTAAATGATGTTTCATTTACTTAGAATTATTTTATCTTTTGTCTAGAAGGGGAAAGTAGATGTGTGACCAGGGCTCCAGCAGAGTTTTGTAGGCCACGCTATGTGGCCACGTGAAAGTCTTGGACACCTTGGGGGAGGCTGCACCGCAGAGATGACAATGGCATTGATAGTCTTCAAGAGTAAACCGGGATGGACAAAGAGGCAAATGATAACTTTCCATGTATGTTCATGACATAATTTTTTGTTTAAACTGGGGGACTTTTGGGAGTAGAAGGTTTGAAATGGTTTTAAGTGTGTGTGTTGGAATGGTGGAGAGATGATGGGCAATTTCCTCCATGGCGTGGGAAACTAGGTCAAGATAGAAGTCGTTTGATGGATATGGAATCAAGCACATGTATTTGTCTATTAGCACCTGATTATGATTTCCTGGCAGCTCAGCCTGTACTATTAAGGGATTGTTTAAAACTAAGAATCAGGATTTGCAGTTGGTAAATGCAAAATATGCAAAATCATAAAGTTAAAAATTTAATTTCATGTCATTATATATTAAATATATGTTAATTAGACTAATAAAATTCCACTAAAATTGAACTATCTGAGAAAACAATTTTGGGTGGTCGTTGTAAACACAGGAACCTTCTTGATCAGGAACCAGAATATTTAAGGCCACCTTTTTTTTTTTAAGACATTTAAAAAGATATTTAATGATAAAATTCCTGTTCATTTTCTCTTTCTTGCTCTCTCTCTTTTTTTAGATGTGCCCAGATTATCCTTAAAATTTCTTAAATTTCTTTTCAAGTTCTCTTCTTTCTACCTTAACTTCTATTTCTTAACCTTCCCTGGTTTCTCTTTAATTTCCCAAAGTTGGTGTTTCAAAGGATGTTTCTCTCTTTATTTTCTTTCCACCTCATCTGGCATTGATTTCCACCTGTTCCATATTTCCATAAAAACCTCAATTTTATTTATATATCCACTGTTTTTCCACCCAGTCAAGTGCTTCTGGGAATGTTGGCTTTATCTCCATTTCCAGGGAAGTAAATTCTGAGTATTATTTAGATTAATAATCCCATTTCTCTTACCAGGAATTCCTTTAGAGAAGGACATTTAACTAGCATGGCCAAGGAAACTGAATTATAGTGGAGGCTTCTGGGAAAAGTTTCCTCACAACCTAAGAAAATAGTATAGGAAAAGGTGGCTTTTTCCATCTTCTGGATGTTGTGGCATCTATATGTAATGTCTGGAATTGTTGCAGCTATCCTATAACCATGAGGCAGAGAGTAAAGAGAAGGGGAAAAAACTTGGGTTCTTGATTATGTTGTTGAGTCATTAAATTAACCGATCCTGGAGTCGACCTTGCCTTTGAACTTCCTATCATTTGAGATAATAAATGAATCTTTAAGTCCATTTTAATCAGACTTTTTTTTTGTTATTTTCTGTCTAAGCATTGTAAGTGATACATAATTCAAATTTATTTCTTAAACCTAGGCCTCTCCTTGAAGTTCCCATCTTGGATATACCACTGTCTATCAAGCATTTCTATTTGGAAATGCTAAACTAATCCTGATCCTATCTAAACTAATCTAAACTAATCCTGATCCCATCTAGTCCTGAACTCATTTTCCCCTTTCTAAACCTGTTGTTCCACATGCATTTCCCATCTTATGTGATGGCATCATCAGGCAGTCAGGACAGAAGCATAGGCACCATTCATGGCTCTCCCCTGTATTTTGTCTCACATGTCCAATCACTGAGTTCTTATGAGTTTTGCCTTCAAAACATATATTTTGACTGCCACCCTACAGCCCATCCAGAGCTTCATCCTCACCATGATAATAGCAATATCCTCCCCAATTATTTATCTAGTCTCAGCCTTATCTCCTGAAATCCATTTTTAAGTTGCTGTAGGGTGATCTATCCAAAACAGAAATCTGATGTGATTATTCACCTGCTTGGATGTCTCATCACTTGGAAAATAAATCCAAGCTCTTTGACTGGACGCTCAAGCTCATGAATGATCTGACACTTATCCAGGTACTCTCATTGATTCATTTTATCATCGAACACTTACTGATTGCTGAGATTCGATAGGCACTGAGAGTACAAGTGGACACAGTTCCCTGCCTTCCCTGACTCTGGGAACTTTTAGTCTAGCAGGGAAGATAGACACTGAGCAAGTAATTATCCTTGTGATGAGTATTATGGGGGGGGTATGGTATATGCTAGCTACTTCTCTCACCAGTACTTGTGTTGGCCATTCCTACCTTATTCTCTATCATTAATGCACCGCTTGCAGTTCTTCAAATAGACCAGGCTATTTTCTGCCTCTGTGTCTTTGCCCAAGCAGTTCTCTCTGCCTGAAATGCTTTCCTCACATTTCTTCACCTGGTTGACTCCTTCTTATACTTTGAGGTTCAGCTCAGCTTCCTCCAGGAAGCCTTCTTTGAATCTCCGAGACTCAATCTGATACCCTCATCTAAGCTTCCATAATATGCTCTGTGTTTATTTTTTCATAGTATGTATACCATGTTATATTTAATATGTGGTAGTATATTATTAAAACTCTTGTATCTCTTTCTTTGAGTAGACTGTAAGCACTTAGAAGATAAAGACGGGGGCCGTGTTTGTTCTTATCTATCTTCTGTCACGTGAAATATAGTTAATAAAAGTTTATTAAACATAACTGAACTGAAATTTCTAACCAGATGTATTTCCCAAACAGTGGACATGTTTTATGATTTTACTAAATAGTCCCTCCTGGATAATCCATGCATTCCTTGTTTTTCATATCTACCTGTCATATTGCCCCTTGTATATTACAGATCTTACTTAATGTTACCTGCTGGAATGCCCTTTCCTCTAAAGCTGATGAATTCCTTTTGAGCGCCAAAACCCTACATGCGATAAGAAGCCTTTTTGGATGCCACCAAACCAAATTAGTCACTCCTTCCTCTGCGATACCTCTGAATTTTTACACACTTCTACTGTTGCATTTAAAACACAGTATTGTAATTATTTCTTTATATGCCTGGCCTGCAATATAATTACAGTAGTATGGTAAAGGCTTTGATAGATGTGTAATGAGAGCATAGGAGAGCACCTGACCTGCTTGGAGGGTGTCACTGTTGGGTAAATCAAAGCAGGGCAGAGATTGTGTAGTCCAGCCTTTTCATGTTCTGATAGGGAAACTGAGGCCCTAAAAATCTGAGTCTCAGTTTCCCCATCTGTAAAATGTCTGGTGACCTGTCATCTGTGAGTCATAAACTATCATTTATTTTATAAGTAATAAGGATAAAAGTTTATAGATGC
>NW_012142826.1:0-1491 GCF_000956105.1 Propithecus coquereli | reverse complement strand
CCATCTCCACCAATACTGTGTTCCCTGTTCATTTTAGTGTATGAAGAGAGTTTTTAAAATGTTGTTTCCAGTAGTAACATATGACACATCTACAGAGAAAAACCAAAACTAAACCAGAATTTTCTGCTAAATAAGAAGTGTGAGTACTAGACTGTAAATGACATAAAATGGCAGTTAACAATTTCAGAGACGATAAATATGTGCTTTTGAACCAGGTGTTTTTAAAGTCTCCATCAGCACACTCTAAGCCAATCTTAATATAATTATACGAAATGTTTATGTACTTGTCTGGCATGTTGCTTTGCTTTCTAAATAAAGGGATAACTTCGTTTTGAAATAATGGACACAGGAGGCTCAGCTTTCCATTTCTGTAGATTTCCCCTCTCAGCTCAGCTTACCACCTTTGCAGGGCCATACAGACCCTGCACAGAAGGCCTTTGTGTATAGGTCTCAGCCACGTATCTTCATACAGTCACTGGCAAAGTCCTCCAAGGAGTCCCTTTCTTTTCTGACTAAACACAAAGGTTTTCTCTTACAATAAACAGAGAAGACATTTAACATTAAAGCAATACTAAGGCAGTAAAGCCATAAAAGTAGAACAAAGATTTGCATAATGAAATTCTCTTGTCTTGGTTTCAACTCAAAACTAGCTATTTAAAAAAAAAGGTCAATAATAGGAGGGGCATTTTTCATTACCTGAAAGTTACATTTACAAAATGTGCTTCATCTGAGCTCTTCTACTAGCTTATCTAGGCAGCTTGGAGAAGACAACCAAGTGAAAGGAGTAAAAACTATACACAACCCTATTTCTGCATGATACTCCTAACAGCCTCCATCCACTTGTGGCTTGCCTCCTTCATTTTCCTCCGCCAAGCCTACCTGGCTCCTGGGTCAGGTAGGAGGAGTACAAGTCAGGTATCCATCCTTCCTCTCTCCTCATCAACTCTAGAGGTCCTACTGGAATGGAGATGGGGGCAACTACTGGCAGGTAGGAAATGATTCCACTGCTTGAAAATTCATCCTTGCTCACCACCCTAACTCCAACCATTATCACAGCAAAGGTGAAGTTTTTATATCTGCCGTGACCCAAGAAGGCCTCTGTTCTGCATGGCATCAGTGGTTTGTTCATTTGGGCAAGGAGGAACACGGGAGAAGGATAGAAACAAATACATGATCAGTCCACAATCCTGAATATTCTATACTCAACCAAAGAGTGAGAGAGAAGGTACTGCCTGTTCCTTGGAAGAAACAAGTTGTAGGAACCCCTACAACATAAGCAAATAATTTTCCCCTCTAGGCTTGCATTTCTACTTTCAGTAAAATTTGGGGGGAGGAGGGGAGGAAGAAATTTGCTAATATTTTTTAGTATATCATATAAGTAACACAGACAATGAAATTTAAACAAACAAAAAAAAAAATACTTCAATTGGAATGTTAGGAGTTCTACTAAAAGTGAAGTAAATGGCAAACCTTTGTATGAAGCCAGTTCTG
>NW_012142825.1:0-1646 GCF_000956105.1 Propithecus coquereli | reverse complement strand
GCATGTATTTGTTCAAGAAATATTTCTTAAGCACCTGCAATGTGCCACACTATTTCAGGAAACAAGACAATGTCCCTACCAGGACTGTTAGATCCAAATGACATCTGTCGTGGTGATGACGATGATGATAGGATGGTGGTGATGATGATGATTGTGGCTAATATTAGACTCCTTATTATGCTGTTCATTCATTCATTTACTCTTGAAACATCCCTAAAGGAGGTACTGCTATAATTATCCCCATTTTATAGATCACATAACAAAACAGAGAGAGGTTAAGTAATTTGCCTGAGGTCACGCAGTTGGGTATAAGGGACCTGGGAGCCCACAGATGATCTGGCTTCTTATAATGTGGCCATTGTGCAGGTGTAAAAGCCAGGATCGTTGCATTTTACACGTGTTGTTCCAGGATAATTATTAACAGCTACCCCTAGCTGTTTTCAGTCTCAAAAATGTGCTGGTTTGGATGAGAAATTATTCGGTCACTGTACGTGGTAACCACATAAAGTCTTTGTGCAGGATAAAACCTCAGAGCAGGGTTTCACAAAATCCCAGAATCCAAAGTTACTTTACAAAAGAAAAATTAGTGTCCTTATTGGATAACTTTTGAAGATGCCACCTACTGAAGTTTGCTTTTAGAAATTCACAATATTTGTGAAGATAGCAAAGTTTCTGAGAAGGTGCACAGTTAAAAAAGCAAAATAAGATCACTTGATATGATTAAATTTAGTGTTTCCTAAAGCTATTTGATCAGAGAAATCCTTATTTTCATTCCAAATGATATCCCTAGTCCTGTGGAAAATAATGTAGAAAACGTTGCTTTTAAAATGTTATGGATAAACTTACGGAAAGCAGAAAGAAATACATAAATATTAGAACAGAAATGAATGAACTAGAGACCAGAAAAACAATAGAGAAAATTGATGAAGCCAAAGGTTGACTCTTCGAAAACATCAAGAAAATTGACAGATCTTTAGCTAGACTGACCAAGAAACAAAGAGAGAAGACTCAAATTATTAAAACCAGGAATGAAAAATGGGCCATCACTATGGACCGTACACAAATAAACAGGTTTGTCAAGGAATGCTGTGAAAAACTGCATGCCAAAAAATTAGATGAAATGGAAAAATTCCAGGAAAGACATAAACCAAAAAAAACTGACTCAAGGAGAAATATAAGATCTAAATAGACCTCTAATAAGCCAAGGGATTGAATCAGGACTTGAAAATTTTTGCACAAAGAAAAGCCCAGACTCAGATGGCTCACCTGGTTAATTCTACCAAACATTCTGGGAAGAATTAATACCAATTCCTCACAAACTCTTCCAAAAATTAGAAGAGGAAGGAACATTTCCCGAATTGTTCTGTGAGTCCAATATTACACTGATACCAAAGCCAGACAAAGACATCACGAGAATAGAAAACCATAGACCGGCCGGGCATGGTGGCTCACGCCTATAATCCTAGCACTCTGGGAGGCCGAGGCGGGAGGATTGCTTGAGCTTAGGAGTTCGAGACCAGCCTGAGCAAGAGCAAGACCCTGTCTCTACTATAAATAGAAAGAAATTAGCCAAACAACTAAAAATAGAAAAAATTAGCTGGGCACAGTGGTGTGTGCCTGTAGTCCCAGCTACCCGGGAGGCTGAG
>NW_012142824.1:26026-26415 GCF_000956105.1 Propithecus coquereli | reverse complement strand
TTTTAAAATATTAGAGATATTAATTCTTTCCTGTCACAAATGTTGGAAATATTTTTCCTACTCTATCATTGTATTGTCATTGTATTTTGATTTTGATTATAGCCATGATTCTTACCATGCAGAAGTTTTATATTTTTATGATGCTAAATGATCAAGTCTTTTCTTTAAATATTCTAGTTTCCTTGAATTCATTAGGAATGTTTATCCCCACCTGGTTTATAAAACTTCTCCTTGCAGTGTTTTATTTATTCTTATTTAAAGTTACTTTATTGAAAATAAGTATTCAAATAACATTAAAAATCTAAAAAAGAAAAAACAAAAAGAATAAGTTCCCCAGTCCCATCTTCTAATAAAATAGAGTTGTCTCTAGTCCATGTTACTTTCTAATC
>NW_012142824.1:15228-17122 GCF_000956105.1 Propithecus coquereli | reverse complement strand
GTCATGGCAGGTAGGGGTGGCCATTCAGCATCCACTTTCTTTTCCAGAGGAGTATTTCTGATTTTTTTTTTTTAATCTAGAATATCTTTATGATGTCTGTTTGGGATCATAGATAGTTACAGCTGGGATCCTTTTCCTTCTCTGCATTTGTGATGTAGGATTTATGAAATTTGATGTGATATGTATATGCTGGATATTGGGGAACCCATATTTTATAAGCCACATCCTACAGCATCAGAATGTTGCATATGAAGGATGAAGCCGTATGGGCACTTTTTAGTGCTAACTGGCAGCTGATATGTGTCATAACCTGTGTGGAGCCCATGAGAAGGAAGGGTCATCAGTTGAGACTCCTGAAGAAAATCACTGAAAGTTTCACTCCTTCTTCTCTTGGCTTCAATCCTTTCTCTGGGCTAGTGGTTTTTATGTTTGAAGGGACTGGGAGTGAGTGGAGAAGAGCATGGGAAAGCTATTGCCATGGAGACAGGTTTAACCTATATAGAAGTCAGAAACTGTTGGATACTGTCAATAGAGTGAAGGCACATGCATTGCTGTTCTCCTCACAGAAAAACAACTCAGGAGAAAACTAAAGAAGAGGAAGGCATGGTTCCTAGAATCTAACAACAATTACTACTACGGAACAACAACAGCAAAGTGTGGACAACTCCAGGGAGGGAGAAGGCTGGCTGTCTCTTTTTACTGGGATGAGGTGGGTGGTGTTATCAAAACCTCAAGGTGGTTTCAACCTAGGTCCACTTGCTCACCACACGAAGATCCAATTATTGAGACAATGAGGACTGCCAAGGAAGAAAGGAATTTTTAATACAAAAGATGTCTTTTTGGGAAAATTGGAGAAGCTGCCTCAAATTCCTCTATCTGACTAACAGGAGATCATGGGCTTTCTGAGGAGGGGCTACGTGTCTTGGAGCAAGGCAGGTTGAGGGGGATGATGAGTCTTGATGTCAGGAAGTCTGCTCTGGGGCCTTCAGAATCTCAACTCCTTTATCTTGCAGAAAATCCACCATTTCTGGGAAACAACTCAAAAAGTCAAGTAGTTAGTTAAGGGAGAGGTAATAAAAAACACGTAGGAGTCATTGAAATTCGTTCATGGAACTGGTTATGGTAGCTGCACCTTGACTCCTGGAGCAGAAAGTGGAAGCACTGAGAGGTTACATTGGAAAAATGTTTGTAAATTCTCTTTTGCCTTTTACCTGCAATGCCTTTACACAATCATTGCCTGCTCTAACATGACAGAAATAAGTAGCAACCAGCCAGCCATGAAAGATCAGAGCAGTGCAAAAACCTAGACTGAGTGAGTTGCTGGTGGAAACAGGTGTGAACTGGCCAGCCACACCATGTGTCAGGCCTTCATGGCTCCCTTGCAAACCGTCAGGACTGTGTATTAGGGGAGCCACCTCAAAGGTGAAATCCAGAGAAAGCTGTGGCCTGATGGAGCAGCAGTGACTAAAAGTGATGGTGGGGGTTCATGGTACTTGGCAACACTCTCCACATCTTAAATCAGGGGTCAAATAACTTTTTCTTTAAAGTGCCAGCCAGTAAATATTTTTGGCTTTTTGAGCCATATGGTGTCTGTTACAACTACTCAACTCTGCCATGGTAGTGCTAAAGTTGCCACAGGCAATATGTAAACGAGTGGATATTTCTGTGTTCCAATAAACTTCATTTACAGAAATAGGCCATGGGTCAGATTTGGCCTATGGGCCATAGTTTGTAGACTACTGCCTTAGTTAACCGAACTGAGGTAGACTGATAAACGGCCTTTGACTCTTCATCAACTTGCATTACCAGAAAGAGCAATTGGTGTCTCTAGGGGTGCATGGGTTCACAGGCAAACAATTGACAAGGAGTAAAGCTCCTATTAAAAAAAGTCCAA
>NW_012142824.1:8734-9271 GCF_000956105.1 Propithecus coquereli | reverse complement strand
TTGTGGGGAGGGCTGAGTGCTCTCCCAGATCACTGCTCCTTGGACCCCTACAGCACACTCCCTTCAGTCGAGTCCACATGTGTTCCCTTACCACCCGAAGTCGCCTCTCAAACTTCCCCCCGGTCTGTGTGTCTGACCCACCAGTGTCCCCCCAAAAGCCGGAGAGCAGAAATTTCCCTATTTTTTCACACCTATTCCACTACAAGTCCTCAAAGGAAGAGGAGTTGGTCCCTCTATTTGTGAGGACCACAGCCAGGAGCATGCTCCTGATGGAGAGAAGTGGCCACTCATGGTGAAGCATCCGGAGTGGGGTCTTGGGGCCCAAGGGCAGTGCTGGGATCTCCCGGTGGTGTCCTTGGCCAGGCAGCAGCTCTAGAGACACAGAGGTGGAACATCAGGCTCTGGCGTATGAGCCTCAGAGCCAAGACTGGGGAGAAGCCAGAGCAGGGTGGTGGGGGTGTTGGGGTTGATCCAACCTGGAGTGGGTGGTCAGGGCTGAGCAGGCATCAGGCAGATGGGACCTGGTGGGAAGAATCA
>NW_012142824.1:4822-6569 GCF_000956105.1 Propithecus coquereli | reverse complement strand
AGAGTCTCCACACAGACCATAGATTAATAAGACACAGTTAGGAGGCATGGAGTAGATATACACATAAAAATCTACTTATCTCTATGAAACAGTTCTCAGTTAAAAAAAAAAGAAGCACAATATGGTATATAAAATAATGCTATTTATGTACATTAAAAATATGCACACTGTCAAAGCAAAAATTGCACCAAACTTGAACAGGCAAGGAAGACTTCATTCACAGCTGTCACAATAGGGGAGAAAGTCTAAAACTCAGGCTGAACTTAACTTCACTGAAACAAATGTGGGAAGGTTTAAAGCACTGTGGTGAGACACTAAAAGAGGTTGATCAATGAGATATGTGAAGCACATTAACTTATTCCTAAGTTTGCATTAGTTTTCTTGTCTGTCATTAGGCCATCTGTGCTTGCTAATTGGCCCCCAGTGATGTCAGGCTCCTACCCTTCCTCAGAGATTGGGAGATAGCATGGATTCTGGGCTGTAAAACTGGCAAGAGGCTTTTAAAAAGATTAACGTCTCAAAGGGGATAGAGAAAGAATTTACAATTATAGGTTTTCTAAAATAAACGATCTAAATAAAGGGAAGTCCTTTATTTAGAATTAGGAAATAGACCACCAAAAGTTTAGTAAAGATGAAGAGAGTGTTAAGTCTGTCTAAGTCAACACAAAGCAACAATACACATTATACAGCAATTGATACACATAATTATTGCCTGTCAGCAGAGCAAAGGGGAATAGGGCCAAAAAGGGAGTTAAATAGGTCGACCTGAGACATATGATTAACTGAGCTCTCTCCTCTCGAGGTCGAAAAAAAAAAAAAAAGGGAAAAATAGAGAAGGAAAAACCCCAAGGTTTTCGTGATCATTCTGGATGATTTCAGTGATACTCTGTTATCAGGCTATCCAGAACTCTCTGGGTCACCATGATAAATTCATTTTAAAATTCCTTAGTCATTAGCACCACAACCCACAAATGAAACTTCCCTGGAGCTACTGCTCCTTACTGACGCAAACGTTCTTACCAAGGCCCCTATCTTTTGATATTTTTCATAACTATTGAACATCTACTTGTAGGGTAAATCTTGGTCCAAGTTCTTTATAGTTTAGGGTTGTGCCTTGGTCCCTGACAAATTGCATTGCCTAATCTCTGTTCTACTCACTTGCCTGCCTCACCCCATCATTCAGAAGAGCAAGCAGTCAGATACCTGGTTATTCCTTTGTTGATCAATCCTGCCTAGGAATATTGAACCAAAATGTAATATGTAAACAAATAGCATTGAATCTTGTGGAATCTATTGGAAATGAAAAATATTGGGTCCCAGTCAAGAACTAGAATTAAAATCTACATTTTTAAACAAAGTCTCTATGTAATTTGTTTGCCTATTAAAATTTGAGAAATGCTGTTCCAGGTTTGGATGAGACCCTTATGCCACAGACAACATGGCCACCTTATTTTATAAGTGAAACGACTGAGAAAAATATAAATTTTTTTACTTTTGTGAAGCTCCCATTCTAGTTTGTGGGCAGACCATGATTGGAACCCAGGACACTTGATTCTCACTCAAAGACTAGTGCTAGACTGTTGTGGCCCATTTCTAGGGACGAGGAATGAACACAGAGACAAAGAGACACACACACACACACACACACAAAGACGGTACAAGACTGCAGTGCTCTCCTGCTGCAGTGTTTTTATTTTTAACACAGCCTGTTTGGCAACTGTCCCACTGCAATTTCTTTGTTCCCACA
>NW_012142824.1:3526-3872 GCF_000956105.1 Propithecus coquereli | reverse complement strand
AAAAGTTTCAGGTTTGTCTCTAAGGTGGAAATCAATAGAAAGAGATGGCTGAGACCCATGATAGTAAATTCTGAATTTTGTGACCAGCTGTCTGCAGCAGCTACAGTCTCTCTAATGGGTCCCTATAGGGTCTCTATAGGGGGTCTATAGAAGCCTTTTGAAAGACTTAACCTGAAACAAACTACCTGTTATTATGTAAATCTGTTACCCCTGGCAACCGATCACTGTACCTATAAATACCCATGTGAAACTTTATTCTGGGCCCTATGATTTACAGGGATATCGTAGGGACCCTTGAGTACCCCGCTTTTTGCCTTTTATCTTTATAAATCTATAAAACTATATC
>NW_012142824.1:3099-3476 GCF_000956105.1 Propithecus coquereli | reverse complement strand
TATAAAACTATATCTTCGTCTCTGTGTATTCTTTTATTTCAGTTATTCTGCATTTTCTATTATTTTCTTATCCTTTGCGATGACCCCTACCTAAAAGACCCTATTTTTTGTGGGGAGCATAGCTAAACTCCCCACAGCACCTGTTTTCAAGAGCCCAGACTTTTCTTACTGCACTAGGTATAGAGTGTCCGGAAAATATCCAGCCATTGTTAATGTAACGAGAACGATATTACATGGCTGGATACTTTCCAGACAGCCCTCATATATGCAAAAAGGGGAATGCAAAGATTCTTAAGTTCAACAATTTTAACTGGTTCACTTATCACATCCAAAGCACCAATACACCTAGACTCTAATATATCTTGAATTTGAAATAT
>NW_012142824.1:2503-3049 GCF_000956105.1 Propithecus coquereli | reverse complement strand
CTTTTAACCTAAAACAAACTACCCGTTATTATGTTAATCTGTTACCCATGGCAACCGATCTTTGTACCTATAAATACCAATGTAAAACTTCACTTGTGGCCTTGTGATTGACGTAGATATCAGAAGGTCCCCTGAGCACCCCGCTTTTTGCCTTTTATCTTTATAAATCTATAAAACTATATCTTCGTCTCTGTGCATTCTTTTATTTCAGTTATTCTGCATTTTCTATTATTTTCTTATCCTTTGCGACGACCCCTACCTAAAAGACCCTATTTTTGGTGGGGAGCGTAGCTAAACTCCCCGCAGCACCTGTTTTCAAGATCCCAGGCTTTTCTTACTGCACTAGGTATATAGTGTCCAGAAAATATCCAGCCATTGTTAATATAACGAGAACGATATTACATGGCTGGATACTTTCCAGACAGCCCTCATATATGCAAAAAGGGGAATCCAAAGATTCTTAAGTTCAACAATTTTAACTGGTTCACTTATCACATCCAAAGCACCAATACACCTAGACTCTAATATATCTTGAATTTGAAATAT
>NW_012142824.1:0-391 GCF_000956105.1 Propithecus coquereli | reverse complement strand
TTGGTGCTCGCACAGTTCTTGGAATCTGGCAGCAGAGGCGCTCAGATGATTTCCGCCCTCAGTGGCTGATTGTCATGTCGCAAGGGCTTGCCTTGCTCTTCCCGCAGCAAGGTCTTTGTCCTACTGGCATGCAATCCTTTTCTCCCAGGTATCTTCATGGCTCATACACTCACTTCCTTCAAATCTTTACTCAAATATCACCTTCTCGGGGAAGACTTTCTTAACCACCTTGTTTAAAATAGAAACTCGTTCTCTGGAATCCCTATTCCCCTTCCCTGCTTTATTTTTCTCCATCACTTTTGTTACCTGGTAACTTTTCATAAAACTCCTCTTTATATTTTACTTAGTGTATGTCTCTCCCTGTAATTTAAACTCACTGAGGGCAGGGATT
>NW_012142823.1:0-4081 GCF_000956105.1 Propithecus coquereli | reverse complement strand
CTATTTCTGTGAAAAATGTCATTGTTATTTTCATAGGAATTGCCTTGAGTTTGTAGATCACTTTGAATAGTATAGACATTTTTAACAATATTAGTTTTCCTAATCCATGAACTTGGGATATCTGTCCATTTTTTGTGGTGTCCTCTTCAATTTCTTTCATTGGTGGTCTATAGCTTTTATTGTAGAGTTCTTTTACCTCTTTAGTTAAACTGATTCCTTTGTATTTTTTTATTTTCTTGTGGCTATGGTCAATGAGATTGCTTTTTTAATTTCTGTTTTAGGTTGTTCACTATTGGCATACAAAACACTACTGATTTTTGTATGTTGGTTTTGTATTCTGAAATTGTTTACCAGTTCTAATAGCTTTTTAGTGGAGTCTTTAGGTTTTTCTAAATAAAAGATTATCTCATCCGCAAATAGGGACAATTTGACTTTCTCTTTTCCAATTTGGATGCACTTTCTCTCTCTTTTCAAATTACTCTGACTAGAACTCCCAGTTCTCTGTGAATAAAAGTGATGAAAGTGGACATCCTTGTATTCTTCCAGATCTTAAAGGCTTTCAACTTTTTCCCATTCAGTCTGATGTTAGCTGTGGGTTTGCCAAATATGGTCTTTAATGTTTTGAGGTACACTTCTTCTATACCTGATTTGTTGAATGTTTTTATCATGAAGGAGTTTTGAATCTTATCAAGTTCTTTTTCTGCATCTATTGAGATGATCATTACAGATGATGTTTTGTCTGTCATTCTGTTGATGTGATGCATCATGTTTATTAATTTGCATATGTTAAACCATCCTTGCATCCCTAGGAAAAATCTCACTTAATCATGGTATACATTCTTTATTTTTTTATTTCAATAGATTTAGGGATACAGATGGTTTTTTATTGCATGGATGAATTGTGTAGTGGTGAAGGCAGGGCTTTTAGTGTACCAGTCACCCAAATTGTGTACATTGTGCCCAATAGGTAATTTTTGATCCCTCACTTCTCTCCCATCTTCTCCCCTTATGAAACTCCCTGCCCATTATACCACTCTGTATGGCCATGCATGCCCACCAGTTAGCTCCTACTTATATGTGAGAACATGTAGTATTTGTCTTTCCATTCCTGAGATACTTCACTCAGGATAATGGCCTCCAGTTCCACCCAAGCTGCTGCAAAAGACATTTCATTCTTTTTTATGTCTGAGTAGTATTTCCATTTCCATATTGTATATATAATGGTATGTGATCTTTTTGATGTGCTGTTGCATTTGGTTTGCTAGCATTGTTAAGGATACTTCATTTATGTTCATCAGAAATATTGATTTATAGTTTTCTATTGTTGTATCCTCATCTCATTTTGGTATCAGCTATGAGAGTAATGCTGCCCTTGTGGAACGAGTTTGGAAGCATCCCCTCCCCACCAATTTTTTAGACTAGTTTAAGAATAATTGGCATTAGTTTTTCTTTAAACATTTGGTAGAATTCAGCAATGAAGCCATGAGTCCTGGACTTTTCTTTGATAGGAGACATTTTATTATTTATTAAATACTATTACTCATTATTAGTCTGTTCAGGTTTTTTATTTCTTCATAGTTCACTCTTGTCAGGTTGGATGTGTCCAGGAATTTATCCTTTTTTTTTTAGGTTTCCCAATTATTTGGTGTGTAGTTGTTCATAATAGTCTATAATGATCCTTTGTATTTCTGTGGCATTAATTGTAATGTCTCATTTTTTATCTCCGATTTTATTTATTTTGGTCTTCTCTCTTTATTTCTTAATTAGTCTACGTAAATATTTGTTGGTTTTGCTTCCTTTTAAAAAGTCATCTTTTCATTTTGTTTATCTTTTGTGTTTTTTGTCTCAATTTTATTTGTTTTTGTTCTGATCTTTATTATGATTTTATTCCTCTAATTTTGGGTTTGGCTTTTTCTTGCTTTTTTAGTTCCTTGAGGTGCATCATTGGGTTATTTATTTGAAATCTTCCTACTTTTTTAATAAGTGTTTATTGCTATAAACTTTCCTCTCAGTACTTCTTTTTCTTTATACCATAGTATTGGTATGTCATGCTTCCATTTTTATTTTTTCAAGAAATTTTTTAATTTCCTTTTTAAATTTCTTTATTGACCCATTGGTTTTCAGGAGCATGTTGGTTAATTTTCATGTATTTGTACAGTTTCCAAAATTCCTCTTATTATTAATTTCTAGTTTTATTCCATTGTGGTCAGAAAAAATACTTGATATGATTTAATCTAACTGTATTTTTGTACCCATTAACCATGCCCTGTTCATATCCCTCTCCCCACTACCCTTCCTAGCCTCGTCTATTCCTTACATCTGCGGGATAAATTTTTTAGCTTCCGCATATGAATGAAAACATTCCATGTTTGTCTTTCTGTGCCTTGCTTATTTCACTCAACATAGTGTCCTCCAGTTCCATCCCTCTTGCTATAAATGGTAGGACTTCATTCTTTTTCATGGATTAATGATATTCCATTGTGTATATATACCACATTTTCTTCATCCATTCATCCAATGATGGACACTTAGGTTGATTCTATATCTTGGCTGTTGTGAATAATAAACATGGGAGTGCAGACATCTCTTCAATATACTGATTTCTTTTCTTTTGGGTATATACCCAGCAGTGAGATGACTAGATCATATGGTAGTTCTATTTTTAGTTTTTTGAGGAGCCTGCATACTATTTTCCATAGTAATTGTACTAACTTACACTCTCACCAAGAGTGCATGAGCTTTCCCCTTTCTCTACATCCTTGTCAGCAATTGTTACTTTCTGTCTTTTTGATGATAGCCATTTTAACTGAGGTAAGATGATATTTTGTTGTGGTTTTGATTTGCATTTCCCTGATGATTACTGATGTTGAGCATTTTTTCATATACCTGTTGGCCATTTTTGTATATATTCTTTTGAAGAAAAGTCTATTCAGAACTTTTGCCCATTTTTAATCAAATATTTGGGTTTTTGCTATTCAGTTCCCTATATATTCTAATTATTAATTCCCTGTCAGATGAAAAGTTTGCAAACATTTTTCTCCCATTCTGTAGATTGTCTTTTACTTTGTTGATTGTTTTCTTTGTTGTGCAGAAGCTTTTTAGCTTGACGCAATCCTGTTTGTCAATCTTTGCTTTGGTGATCTGTGCTTTTGAGGTCTTATCCATAAAATCATTGTCCAGATCAATGTCCTGAAGCATTTTACCTGTGTTTTCCCCAGTAGTTTCATAGTTTTGAGTCTTACACTTAATTCTTTAGTCCATTTTTGGTTTATTTTTGTGTATGGTGAGAGATTTGGGTCTAGTTTCATTCTTTTGCAGGTTTCCCAGAACAATTCGTTGAAGAGATTATCTTTTCCCCAGTGTGTGCTCTTGGCTCCTTTGTTGAAAATTACTTGACTATAAATACTGGGTTCTCTGTTCTGTCTCATTGGCCTGTGTGTTTGCTTTAATGCCAGCACCATGCTGTTTGGATTACTATAGCTTTGCTTATTATTACTTCAAAGTCAGATGGTGTGATGTCTCCAGCTTTGTTCTTTTTTGCTCAGCATTGCTTTGGCTATTCAGAGTTTTTGGGAGCTTCCATATAAATTTTAAGACTTTTTTTCTATTTCTGTGAAAAATGTCATTGTTATTTTCATAGGAATTGCCTTGAGTTTGTAGATCGCTTTGAATAGTATAGACATTTTTAACAATATTAGTTTTCCTAATCCATGAACTTGGGATATCTGTCCATTTTTTGTGGTGTCCTCTTCAATTTCTTTCATTGGTGGTCTATAGCTTTTATTGTAGAGTTCTTTTACCTCTTTAGTTAAACTGATTCCTTTGTATTTTTTTATTTTCTTGTGGCTATGGTCAATGAGATTGCTTTTTTAATTTCTGTTTTAGGTTGTTCACTATTGGCATACAAAACACTACTGATTTTTGTATGTTGGTTTTGTATTCTGAAATTGTTTACCAGTTCTAATAGCTTTTTAGTGGAGTCTTTAGGTTTTTCTAAATAAAAGATTATCTCATCCGCAAATAGGGACAATTTGACTTTCTCTTTTCCAATTTGGATGCACTTTCTCTCTCTTTTCAAATT
>NW_012142822.1:0-796 GCF_000956105.1 Propithecus coquereli | reverse complement strand
TTTAGGATGCAGGGCTTGTTTAACCCTTGAAAAAATCAATGTAATTTGTGATATTAATAGATTTTAACAGGAAAACCATGTGATTGTCTCAATAGGTACAGAAATAACATTTGACAAAATACATCTATTCCTGATTTTTTTTAAAAAAAGAACTCAGCAAACTAGAAATATAAGGGAATGTCCCCAACCTCACAAAGAACATTTGCAAAATGTTTATAGCTAACATCACACTTAATAATGAAAGACTGAATGCTTTCCCTCTAAGATCGGGAATAAGACAAAGATGTTCTCTCTCACTTCAATTCACTATTTTATTGGGGATTCTAGCCAGTACGATAAGAAAAAATAAATAAATAAAACGCATCCAGATTGGAAAGGAAGAAGTAAACCTTCTCTATTCACAGATAACATGATCATCTGTGTAGAAAATCCTATGAAATCTACATAAAAGGCCCTAAAATTAATGTGCGTTTAGCAGTTGCAGGATAAAAGTGTAATATACAAATATCAATTATTTCTACAAACTAACAATTAGAACTTGAAACTTAATACCTTTTACATCATCAAAAATACGAAATACTTAGGTATAAATATGACAAAAGATATGAAGACCTCCACACAAAAATGTAGTCTATCTTGATAAATGCCACAGATGCAACTTTTAAAGAACATGTACTCTGCTATTGTTAGGTGGAATAATGTCAACTAGGTCAAATTAGTTGGTAATGCTGTTCAAGTTTTCTGTATCCTTGCAGAGTTTCTGCCTACTTGTTTTATCAGTTATTGAGAGAGAGGT
>NW_012142821.1:0-1219 GCF_000956105.1 Propithecus coquereli | reverse complement strand
TAAATCATAGCCCTGTGTAGACAAACCGAGAGGAGAGTGAACCAGCCCAAATCCGTCCACCGTTGGCAGAAGCAACTCAGCGCATGTGCCCAGTGAGGTGGAAAGTTCCTCGGCTCCGTCACCCAGCAGAGATGCGAGAGCTGCCCAGGCGGTGAGAACTTGGTCACTGCTCTTGACCAAATACAGTTCAACAACAAATGCTTGTCATTAAAATGTACGTTTCATTGTATCAAGAATACACTTTTTTAAAAAACTGAAATAAGGGATGCTGCCTCGGGCAGGCTCTCTCTGGTTCTGAAGCTCTCCTGGGAAGAGACTGTGGCCGCAAAGTCTGTCCCAGTCCCCTCCAGGCTGAAGGCACCTGTAGGGCCAGCCAGGGAAGCCTGCATTTGTCTCAGGAGGCCCTCAAGGATGGATCTCAGCTCTGACTTGCCAAACTGCCTTTGAACTCGGGAAATGGCATGATTGGAATGGGGTCTGTCGTTCAGTGAGGAGTCTGGTGCAAATGTCAGGTTGCTGGTTTTGACCGTCGCGCTATAGTTAGATGTTACCATGAGGGCACGCTAGGGAAAGCGAACGTGGCGATTCTGTGCACTATTTTGCAACTATCTGTCAGTCTGCACTTATCTGGTAACAGCAATAGCTAATTACTGGGTATTTGCTGTGCGCCAGGCATTGTTCCTAGAAGTTTACAGATACTCTCTCATTTAAGCCTCACAACCACCGCAGGAGGTAGCTAGCATCTAACATTATCCCCATGTCTCAAATGAGGAAATTGAGGCACACGGAAGTTAGATCATGCAGTAAGTGGTCAAGAGTCGAACGTGCGCAATCTGGCTTTAGAGACCACGTTCCTGACCACTGTGCCGTACCATAGCTTGTGGACGGTCTCACTGAGGGCCAGCTAGGAGCTGAGGGTATTTCAGGGGTCCCTGGGCCCAGAGGACTCTGGTGCTCAGTGCTCTAGAGACATCACTGGGTTTAGCACAAAGAGGTCACCGGTGACATGCAGAAGGGTGTCGCGGAGCTGTGCGTGGGAGTCAGACTGCAGCGCCGAGACGTGGGTCTGAGGTGAGAGCAGAGACAGCCAGTGTGGACGGCTCCTGCGAGAGGACTGGCCGCCCGGCCCAGGGAGGTGGGAGCTGCAGCTGCGGACGCAGGAGAGCGTCCCAGTGTGCAGGAGTCCTCGCTGGCTTGGGTCAAGGGGAAAGGGCCGGCG
>NW_012142820.1:0-7982 GCF_000956105.1 Propithecus coquereli | reverse complement strand
TAATTTCTTTTTAATTTTTTGTAGAGACAGGGTCTTGCTATGTTGCCCAGGCTGATCTCAAACTCGTGGCCTCAAGCGATCCTCCCACCTCAGCCCCCAAGCACTGGGATTACACGCATGAGCCACTACACCCAGCCTATTCTTAACAGAAATATTTACACCTATATTTTAATATTTATATACTATAATTATATAGCCATACCCCATACACACCCATACACACATATTGTTTACTTCTCTTCTCCAGCTGTCAGTCCTCTGTACCCCTGTCCCCTTCCAACTCTTAGATCTGGTTCAAATAATAATGGTCTGGGACTAAAAACATTTCATTTTCCCTTTAAGTAAATTTTGAGATTCCACAGCCTAGGTTGGAGGTTTAAGATATGTTCAGTTACACTCAATAGCCTCTGTCTCCCTTTTTCCTCACGTTGTTACTCGTTATAGCAGTTTAACTGGGTACCTTTGTAGACTATAAATCCCTTAAGAGAAGGAATTCAATTTGTCTTCATCGCTACTGTCCCAAGACCTGGGACATAAATAACAGTTGCCTGATGGAAGAGGCTATTTGCCAAGGGTATGTAAAATCGTTTTAGGCCTGGCCATCTCTTAAGACTCTCATCAGCTGCTGACAGGAACTCCCTTAACTGAGAATATATGGCTCTAAAGTTCAACAACAACAACAACAACAAAAATCGATGAAGTTCCTGCATTTTAGTTTACTGCGATTTTGCTGCCAGTTATTTCCAGGGATGTCATTTTGACAACTCAGAATGCCAATACTTCAAGTTAAGTTGGTCCATTTCTTAGAGTTCATGTATTGTTCCACTACCAGACCATTTCTGAGTAACGGTCTTCCAGCCACATACAGCAATACAAATATTTGTTGTCAAGTCCCATGTTTGCATTTTTTCCAACTTGCTTTGATTTTAATTATTAACTGAAATTAATTAAGTGCCAGACCACACTTTTGTTTCAGATTATCTGTATCAGTCTCACCAATTCTTAGGTGAATCTACTTATTTGGTATTCTTATTTCACTGTCAGAGGAAAGCTCAGTATTTTCCTGAAATAGTAAAAATTAAACTCTATAATTGTATAATAGTTAAGAGATAAAACAGCAGCCAGACCACCCAAGATGTCCAACCTGATACCTCACTTACTACCTGTGACATTTTTCAAGTTGCTTAATCCCTCCATTCTTGTTTCATTTTCTATAAAATGGGAGTAATAATAGTACCTAACCTCATAGGTTTGTAATGAGGTTTAAATGAGTTTATTCATATAAGACGATTAGGAGAGTGCCTGGCACATAGTAAATGCTCAATAAATGTTAGCTATTACTTTTATGTTGTCAAAATATTTTAGTAAAATGAAGAAACTACCAAGTTTTGCTCCAATTTCCCTGACAATATTTATTATTTTCTTCAACACTTGTTCATCTACTAATCTCATTGGGGATTCTCAACTCTCAGATACCTAAAGGATGACTCTGGCTTTACATAAAAATGATAATACCACTAGTGATCAGGGATGAGCACTGATAACATGAGAATAAGGGGGAGGTAAGCCAGGTACAGTGGCACACACCTAGAATCTCAGCTACTCAGGAAGCTGAAGCAAGAGGATTGCTTGATACCAGCCTGGGCAACATAGTGAGATCCCATCATCTGTTAAAAAAAAACAATTGAGGTATTGATCTCATCCTGCACACTAGATCTATAAATTACTCTGGACCTCCCAATATGTTGCTTGTCTTCATCAAGATAAAGATAGGTTTAGAGATGTGAAGGTTGAACCTACAGTTTGAGGACATCAGTACCTAGAGATAAAGGAACAGGATCTATATGCACTCTTGTTCAAAAGTTCAAATGTGTCAAATGGCAAAGTTTCAGGAAACTTTTATTTAACACTGTTACTCTGCAGACATCAGAGGTATTCATGTTGATCACCCACACTTTAAGAGAGAATGGAGACAGTCTTTGGTGACAGCCTCTACAGGACTGGAGCTGTTGATATGGCTTTGCTTGCTCAATTTAGATGGGTTCAGCCCAATAGCATGGAGCCAATGCTGAAAGGGAGAAGGCTAGGACTAGCAAGACTGGGCTTACACAGAATCACTAATGGGAATAGCCAGTAATCTTGAGGATTCCAAAGTTGGGCTTGACTCAAGCTGGAGATAATATTCAAGACAGAGTGATGGCCAAGCAGTGGATTGGGACCTGCAGCAAGAAGTCCCCAAGTTTTGGGCTTCCTGAACATCACTTGCTTTGGTCAAGGCAACCCATCCTCTTGGAATGTAAATCAAGCTTGCCTTTAAGGATTTAAGAAAAACAATTTAAACAGCCAGAACTAGGCAAAATATTAGGACCCCTGACAAGCAGGTTCAAAATAAGATCAAATGTTGGTCCCAACATAAAACTATAAAACTAATCAGGAAACCAAGACAGATGATGTCACAGGCTGAGAAAACTTAGCAGACATCCATGAAAGGGCAGACTTGGAAGGCACAGGTGCTCAGGGTTTATCCCATACAATACATCAACAGTTGATCTCATGCCCCTCAGTTTGGACCACAGTAACCACAAATTAGAAGTCAGAAACCCGTAAGTATCAAGATCATAACAGCACACTACTATGTGTAACATTATGTGGTATGCAAAATAATGCCCCCCCCGCACCCACAAGGTGTCCACACTCTAATCTCTGGAACCTGTGTGTTAGATAACATGGCAATGGGGAATTAAGGTTGCTGTTGCAATTAAGGTTGCTAATCAGCTAACCTTATGGGGAACTTTTTAGATTATTTGAGTGGGCCCAGTCTAATCATAAGTCCTTAAAAGTAGAAGAAGAGTCAGGAGAAAAAATCAGAGATGATACATGAAAAGGACTCAACCCACTGTCTTAGTCAGTTTGGGCTGCTATTACAAAATACCAAGACTGGATGTCTTAAACAAAAGAAATTTGTTTCTGACAGTTCTGGAGGCTTGTGAAGTCCATGATCAAGGTACTGGCAGATCCAGTGTGTGGTGAGGGCTCGCTTCCTGGTTCGCAGATGGCTGTCGCTTTGTTGCATCCTCACACGGCAGAGAACAGATACCGGCTCTCTGGTTTCTTCTTACAAGCGCACTAATCACATTCATGAGGGCTCTACCTTCATGACCTAATTACCCCCCAAAAGCTCCACCTCCAAATACTATCACATTGGGAATTAGATTTCATCATATGAATTTCAGGGTACACAAACATTCAGCTCATAACACCACCATTGCTGGCTTTGAAGATGGAAAGGGCCATGCTCCAAGGAATGTGGGCAGCCTCTAGACATTGGAAAAGACAAGGAAGGCAGTCTTACCAACACCTTGATTTTAGCCCTGTGAGAACCATATGAAAATTCTGATCTACAGATAATAAATGTGTTGTTTTAAGCTACTAAGTGTATAGTGATTTGTTACAGCAGCAATAGAAAATCAATACACATTAAAATTGAGGAAATGTTTAATGTAGATTGTGATTGACTCTTTAGATCCAGTAAAACCACAATTTGTCCCAAATGATAGTTCTTTTATATATAAAAATCGGCTACTCTTCGAAGAATACAAGCAATACCTTGAAGGGGGAGCATGGGAAGAGTTGGGTGGGAGGTGGAGAATGTATGTTCTTTTCATTCTTTTTATTCTTCTTTTTATTTCTTAGAGCAGTGGTCAAGTAAAGATAGGGATCAGCACCAAAGCCCAGACTGTGGCTGCTCTAGACTGTTCTCCATTTCTGTTCAGAAACTGTAAACTCTGCTCATGGTCATATGTTGATCTCCAACAAGCACTAATATCCCCTACTCTGGGCAAACAGGTAATTGATATTCCGGATTCAGAGAGTGGTAAGGAAATAAAAGGACAAAGAAATTCTTTAGTGAAATATATTGGAACATGTATGCCACCCTAGCACTTTATTAAATGTTTCTAACTGGAAGAATTTGTCAGTAATTCACATGAGCAGCATCCTAGAATTTAAAATGCTTTAGACCATCACAATCCTATAATTTTATCAGCATACCCCAGCCTCAATACTAAGAGTGACAAATGATTTACAATAGATTTTCAAATGCCAAAAAGAAACCTAGGCCCCTTGGCTAAAGGGTGAAAATATAGAGCCCTAAGAGGAGAAAAGATCACCAAGGGCAAAAACCAAATCTCCAGCTGCCTGCTCAGTTTCCAAAACCTCCCCTCAGTTCAGCCTGTGGCCACTCTAGCACCCGAGCTCATGCAATTCACCTTCCGGACATTCCGCTGGTAGGTTAAGACTGGGTTAAATTTCATTTTACTCAAGAGAAGGCATTGTTCTGATTCAGGAATTGTTCTTCTTCAAATGTCATGCCGGTCAAGGTTTTATCTATAAACTTTTGGCTACCGCTGTTAGAATTTAAAGTTGAAAGATATGTGAAAATCTTTTGACAGAACATTTAACACGCTGACTTCTTTCACCTTCTCTTGACCTGGTTTTTGCCCTACCCTTTTTTTTTTAATACCCATTGCCTTTTCCAATTCACTGTTCTGGGGACAATTTCTTGTTCTAAAGCAGTAGTGTTCTCAATAAATATCTAAGTCAATGGATGAGCTCACCACAGATTGGACATAGCATAACACTGCAGTCCCCAACCCCTGGGCCGCAGACCGGTACTGGTCCGTGGCCTGTTAGGAACCGGGCTGCGCAGCAGGAGGTGAGCAGCAGGCAAGCAACTGAAGCTTCATCTGTATTTACAGCTGCTCCCATCGCTGGCATCAATGCATAACCTCTGATCAGCAGTGGCATTAGATTCTTGTAGGAGCACGAACCCTACTGTAAACTGCACCTGCGAGGGATCTATAATAGGTTGTGGCTCCTTATGAGAGTCTAATGCTTGGTGATCTGAGGTGGAGCTGAGGCGGTGATGCTAGCACTGGGGAGCGGCTGCGAATACAGATTATCGTTAGCAGAGAGGTCTGACTGCACAATAAATGTAATGGGCTTGAATCATCCCCAAATCATCCCTTCCATCCCCATCCCCAGTCTGTGGAAAAATTGTCTTCCCTGAAACCGGTCCCTGGTGCCAAAAATGTTGGGAACTGCTATCCTAACATATCTTAAATTATCTATTTTTCAAAGTCTGGATAAATTGTTTCAAAGGAGCGCAAAAAATGAGGAAGCCATTTTAAGGAAAGTCTGATGAGGAAAAGGAGCAAGAAACAAAGAAAAAAAAGAACTCTAACAATTTGCCACAATTGTCTTTTTCTTTAGCGCTTCTTCATCTTAGATGCAATAAATCAGTACCTCAGAGTCCATGTAACCTTGATCTTAAACATCCTAGGGGTGAGAGGATTAGAGGGAGAAAATGACACTTAAGAGGAGTGAAAGAGACATAATGAACAGTCAGCTTGAAGATTTTGTCAGAACCCTGTGGTGAAAAAATAATTCAGTGCCTAGGCTAGATCATGTCTATTCTGAATGATATTACAAGCCATCTCTGCAAAAACGATTGCCAAACACACCAGAGCATATGCAACTGCTCTTAAACTGTGTAAAGACTGGGGAAAGAGGGAGATATAAATGTTCATGAGTATATATGCTTTCTCTCTCTACGTCTTTTTATCTTGCACGTGTGCACACACACGTTAGCTAAACTATGTGAAAAAGTATAACTTAGATGCTGCTAAAAATGTGTGAATGTGTCAGGCTGCTGTCCCCCTGTATATCCTTATAAAAGATAGTCCAAGAAGCACTCATCTTTCTTAAACTTGGTTCCACTTCCAATGTTTTTAGTATGTAATATTTATTTTTCTACATGTTTTCTGTATTAATTTTTGCTATGTGAGATTTTGAAAACATTAAAGTATTTCTTTCAAGTACCATGTTAAATAGAAGTACCAAGAGTCTCCTTGCCTTGTTCCTGATCTTAGAGGAAAAGCTTTCAGTTTTTCAGCATTGAGTATGATGTTAGCTGTGGGCTTTTCATATATGGCTTTTATGATGTTGAGGTAATGCCCTTCCATTTCTAATTTGTTGAGTGTTTTTATTATGAAAGGATATTGAATTTCGTCAAATGCTTTTTCTACATATATTGAGATGATCATGTGATTTTTATCCATTATTCTGTTTTTCAATTGTGGTATATCACATTAATTGACTTTTGTATGTTGAACTCTCCTTGCATACAAGGGCTAAGTTCCACTTGTTAATGTGTATGATACTTTTAATGTGCTGTTTAATTCAGTTTGTTAGTATTTTGTTAAGGATTTTTCATCTATATTTGTTAGGGATATAGGCTTATAATTTTCTTTTCTTTTGGTGTCTTTGGTAATGCTGGCCTCATAAAATGAACTTAGAAGCATGTCCTCTTCTTTGATTTTTTGGATAAGTTTGAGAGGGATTGGGCATTGAGTTTTCTTTAAATGTTTATTAGAATTTACCAGTATGCTAGAAGTCCTACCTGGAACAATTAGGCAAGAAGAAGAAATAAAAAGCATCCAAATCAGAAAGGAAGAAGTAAAATTGTCCCTGTTTATAGATAACGTGATCATACATAGAGAAAACCCTTTTAAAAAGGTTGAAACTAATGAACACATTCAGTAAAGTTGAATGATACAAAATTAACATATAAAAATCAGTTGTGTTTCTATACATTAACAATGAACTATCTGAAAAGGAAAATGGGAAAACAATCTTATTCATAATAGCACCAAAAAGAATAAAATACTTAGGAATAAACTTAACTAAGGAGGTAAAAGAGTTGTGTACTAAAAACCACAAAACATTGATGAAAGAAATCAAGGAGCACAAAAAAAATTGAAAGACATCCTATATTCATGGATTAGAAGACTTAATATTATAAAAATGCTCATAATACCCCAAATGATCTATATATTCAATACAATCCCTATCAAAATCCCAATGGCATTTTTTATAGAAATAGAAAAAACAGTTTTACAATTCACATGGAACTACAAAGGACCCTGAATAGCCAAATCAGTCTTGAGAAAGACAAACAAAACTGTAGACATCATACTTCCTGATTTCAAAATATATTACAAAGCTACAATAATTAAAACAGTATGGTACTGGTGTAAAACAGACATATAGACCAATGGAACCAAATAGAGAGCCCAGAAATAATTCCACACATGTATGGTCAACTGATCTTCCACAGGGGTACCAAAAATACACAGTGAGGGAGAGGATAGTATCTTAAACACATGGTGCTGAGGTAATTGGATACACACATGCAAAAACATACAGTTAGACCCTTACTTTACATCATACACAAAAATAAAGTCAAAATGTATTGAAGACTTAAACATAAGACCTGAAGCTATAAAATTCCTAATAGAAAACATGGGAGGTAAGCCTTACGACATTAGTCTTGGCAATGATTTCATAGATATGACACCAAAAGCACAGGCAACAAAAACAAAAATAGACTAGTGGGACTACATAAAACTAACCTGCCACCTTCTCTCCACCTGCTGTGCAGAAAGGCATTTAGTCAGCTCATGAATTATTTTTACAAGTACAATTGTTTCCTATAATATGTGTATGGAACACAAAGTGAATACAAATTTATTACTAAATACGAATAAATAGTAGGTAACCACTCAATAATCTGGACCAGGGCTCCTTGTTTTATGGCACAAAGAGGTAGTCTAGAGATACACAGAAAACTACTGTCAGGATGATTGTTGGTCTATGTTGCCTTGCTTTGGGTATTATGCTGACTAAAGCAGATTTTACTGGGTGAATGGTAAAAGATGCACTACACAGGCTCCTATTTATTTGGCCTTGGAGAAAGATGATCTTTTCACAAGATCCTCCTGTGTCTATAATGCAGTATAGATTTTAGCTCATGAAAGTACTGCCTAAGTCAAGGCCTCTCCTGAAAATTTCAGACTTGTTTGTGACCTGATAGCATATTCAGTTTTGAGTTTATTGAAATTTTTTTTTATACTTTTTTTTTT
>NW_012142819.1:0-1270 GCF_000956105.1 Propithecus coquereli | reverse complement strand
CCAGCATCCAATAGATGTTGTTCCGATATGTGCATTTATGTGTTGATTAGTTAATACCAATTTGATGGTGAGTACAAATGGGTCCCGTTCTGCTGCCCCACTGTGATCTAGTACCTCTTACACTTTCCTGGATTAAACTTAAGCCAGTTTCTACTTTCAATCAGAGATTATTTCTCTGATTTCTGATAAAACTCCTCTGAGACTCATAGCATACAATTTTTTTTTTTCTAAATAGGATACAGAAGTTTTCTTTGGTTCTGCCATTTATTGCCTAATTGAGTTTTAAGGAAGAAGCAGATGACTGCCATAGAGTGTTCAAGTAAGACAACTATGGAAGAGTTTTCTTTTTATTAAATTCGAAAGTCATTTGTTACATCCTTTGTAAAGACTCTTTCAGTGGTTCATGTGAATAGCTCAGAAAAGACCCTAAAATTTGAATATCTTGCTTCCAATAATTATCACCTGCATTTCTCTTAAGTCACCAACTCCATTATTATAAATTGGACCTTTACATTACATGGAATTACTCAATCTCTGAAATTCCAAACTCAAGGATATCAATCTTGAATTGTATTCCTCCAATTAAAGAGCTTCCTGTTTCTATACATTTACTCCATGGCTTCATCCAGGGTCTCCAGCTCATGGATGACCCCATTTTCTATCAGCCTTTCTGCCTTTATAGATCAATATTGTAGAAACTTTATGTATCGTGGAGGATAAAGCAAGTTTATAGTGGTTGCTAATCTGCCATGTTGACTTCTGATTAAACTTGGGGAATGCTTCTAAGAGTTCTAGTTTCTTCTACTTATCACAAATCCTGCCCTTAGGCAAATTCTTGACTTTCCCTGAGGGGTCAGCTTCAATTGTCCTGCACATTCCTTCTTTATGGAGTTGTAATAGGCCTTCATATATAGATTTATGGAGAAATAAATTTCTGTCTAGAATTAAAGTACTTAATCCATGTTCATAGACCTCTCGTACATATTAAAGGAATCTGTGAACTTGTACTTTCATGAAAAACTACATTTATGAATATTTGTGTTTTTTTTCCAAAGATAAGTTCTCACAGTAAGACTTATTTGAATTTATTTCTGATGTTGCTATTGTTTTAATTATCTTGCTCATATCTTATGTTCTAACCCTGAAATTTAGAAACCTAGATGGTACATTTTGAATGCTTGAACTCCCCAGCCTCATTTTATTACATTGTCACTTCTAGGCTATTCCTTATAGACTCAGGCAAGCCAGAGAAAGGTGAATGTAGGAATAG
>NW_012142818.1:0-2018 GCF_000956105.1 Propithecus coquereli | reverse complement strand
AAACTAAAATTAACCATAATAATCAAATGTAAAATGTAAACCCTATTTGGTTATTTGTTTTTTAAACAGAAAAGGCATAATTCTATGTAAAATCAGATATTCAAAAAGGTATAAAAGGAATTTGGGATTTAATTGGGAAATTTTAATATGGAATGGATATTGAATGAAGTTAGGAAAAAATGTTAGTTTTCTTAGATGATAATGGAATTGCAGTTTAGTAGGAAAAAATAATCCTTTTAGGAGGTGCAGGCTCAAATGCTTAGGGATTAACCACCATGATGTCTAAAATTTACTTTCGAATAGCTCATCAAAAAATATGCAGTGCATAATATATGCATGATAAATATGGCAAACTGTAAACAAAGATTGAATCTAAGCAGACTGGTGATCAGTGCTGTGCTATTCTTTCAACTTTTCTGAATGTCTGAACTTCACAATGAAAATGTGAAGAGAGAATGACTTTAGAGATGTAACAACCAGCTGAGATATGTGGCACTAAAATGCATATTGAAATGGGTAAAATATTGTTTATTCATTTATCAATCAGGAATGCTTGATAAATGAAAAAATCAGTCGACAATTTATTTTATCAAGAATAAATTTGATGCTCTCTGTAGTCCAAAAGGATCATGATAATTCAGGCCACACAGTTTGCTGTGGTTGGTTTGAGCCATCCTGAGTTGCCACCTGGTTAAACGGAATGTGTCCAGAGTGGTTTCTTCACATCAGGTGGCTGACTTTAATCAATCTTAGCTAGGGCATTTCATCCAAGGTGGCCGGCTGAAAAATGTCAGACATGGGCATTCTGTGAGCACTGAAAGAGAATAATAAAAGAAAAATAATCCTTTAGGTATTATCAAAGGGGCTATAGTAGGTGAGTGCTTTTGTGATATCCTAGGAAGAGAACTAAATCGTCCGTTGGCATTTCAGGAAATATTTATTTACCTATCATTGTGTGAAATCTATTCTCAGTTACTAAGGAGTTAATGTTAATTGGGGAATCAAGATTAATATGCACAAAGCACTTGGGAAAAATAAAAAATCATATGCAATATATACATGTTACAGAAGATAAATGGATGCTATAAAATGCACATGTGCTGTCTTGTTCCATCAACTCTCATTGTATTTATCTTTCACAATACTAAAGACAAGTCTGTTGCACTATTTCCATTTAATTTTCATCTCTACCATTAGATTTTAAATCTCGTAAAGGGATTCTGTTTATTTTTAAATCTCGCATCGTACCTGTTACAAAGCAGATGTTGAAACCAGGCATGGTGTTATGTGCCCGTGGTCCCCGTTATTCAGGAGGCTGAGACAGAAGGTCACTTGAGGCCAGGAGTTTGAGGCCAGAGCCATAGTACTCTGATTGCACCCGTGAATAGCCACTGCACTCCAGCCTGGGCAACATAGCAAGATTTTGTCTCTTAAAAAAAAAAAAGAAAGAAATACTTGTTGGGAGATGGCACAGGGCAGTAAAATTTCAGGCATTGCTTTATAAAAAATATGGAAAGTTTTTTGGTATGATATATACCACCTCTAAGTCTGAATAATCTGATTAATTTTCACAAATTTTATATAGTTAAGAGAAAATTGTAAATTGTATAGACTGTTGACCCAAAATAAGTGACTGAGGCAAAAATCTCAATCAATGGGGGATATTAAGACAAAGTTGAAGGTACACCCAGGAAAAACAAACACAAACCACAGACAAAGATGACAGGGGAATGTAAAAGAAAATAAAAATCTCAGAAACACCCCCCCAACTCCTCATGTAAAAGAGAAGGTAAAGGTCAACAAAAAACCTGCCAGTTTACAATGTCCTCTCCTATACAGTGTAGAAGGCAGTGAAATGATTTTTATTCTCATTTTGCGTGTGAAGTAACTGACGCACAGACATGAAGTTATTTGCCTAAATCCACCCAGCTAGCAAAGGGGCAAGCCAAATGGCCTATAAGTCCCCCTTTTTTTTCTTTTCCATAATGCCTTTTTCAACTACTGAATTTTGTCAAACC
>NW_012142817.1:0-1702 GCF_000956105.1 Propithecus coquereli | reverse complement strand
TGTTCATCATCACCAGTCAGCATAATGGAAGTGCTGTGAGGATGGGAATTTGGTCTGCTTCGTTCACTACTCCACGCCCAGCGCCTAGAACAGTGCGCTCTCCACAGACCCTCCTTACTCTGAGCTTTTGCTCTTCTGTTGCTGGATTATTGCAAAAGCTTGCCAAATACCCTCCTAGATTTCACCATTCCAGAGGCGAATATGTTTTGGCACAGATTTTTTTTTTTTTTGAGACCGAGCCTCACTCTATTGCCCTGGGTAGAGTGCATCGGCATCAGCCTAGTTCACAGCAACCTTCAACTCCTGGGCTGAAATGATCCTCCTGCCTCAGCCTCCTTAGTAGCTGGGACTACAGGTGCACCACCACGCCTGGCTAATTTTTTCTATTTTTAGTTGTTTGGCCAATTTCTTTCTATTTTTAGTAGAGACGGGGTCTCTCTCTTGCTCAGGCTGGTCTCGAACTCCTGAGCTCAAACGATCCACCCGCCTCGGCCTCCCAGAGTGCTAGGATTACAGGCGTGAGCCTGTTCTGGATTTTTTTTAAAAGTATAAAAACAAAATGGCACAGATCACCCTCCCTATTCTCCCACTGTTTACACTTTTCAAAACTCTCTCCTTAGAGTGAATTTGGCCCTTGGTAGAGTGTTTTCATTGATTCTTTTGGACAGTACTTGGCTGCTGCTTGGCCCTGTTTCATTGCTTTTACTTACAGAGTGGAACAGGAGGATCAGTTGTATCTCAAAACGTCACGAAGCAAACAAAATTTTAACCACTCCTATTGCAACCAATCTCCTGGTTGAGCTCTGACCTCTTTTCTTTTAATTAATTCATCTTCCATAAGTCTATTTTGTAAGACCCAGAGAATTTTCAACAACGTTTATTTAACAAGTATTTATTGATCATGCACATGTGCCAGGTACTACGATAGGCTCTGTGATAGGCATAATAATCAAAGTGAATAATCACAGTTTCATTGGCTTATTCACCATTAAGACTGAGGCAGCGGAAGGTGATTAATGACTTACAAACTTTGAGAGGGAATTTGCTAATGTTTATAACAGCATTTTCTCTAGCCAGATCTCACTGGCCAGTATAAAATTAAATCTGATTCATTTATTTTAAACTCAAACACATTTACTGTCTTTATCATCCCCACTATACCCCACTTCAAACACCCTCTGCCTCATCTCTTCTTGACAATTATTTCCATGCATTCTTCGAGCTGTGGCAACCAGCTTTGCCCAGTTGCAAGCTTCAGCATCTCACTTCATCCTGGTACCTTTTAGATCTTATTTCCTGCCCTGGGCTGGCCAGTGGGAATCTTTCAATACTAATGTAGGTGCAACTGAAAAAGTTCAGGGACATCAATGCCCAAAGTCCAGCCTTGATCAGGAGCCCATGGATAAATGCTTTATCCTTTCACCCTTCAAGTAGACACATTTCATAAGGATCCTCGGAGATTTGTGTGGGATTGAGCAGCAGCCAGGTGTACAGGGGTTAGCTCAATAAAGCATCCTTGCATTGGCTTTCCTCCTTTAATATTTTACTTCCGTGTCTGTCACTGCTGCCTCCCAGGTCACACCTGCTCACACGTAAGCCTCTGTCTCATGCCTTGCATTAGAATGAACAGGCTAAGAATTACTTAACCCTAAATATATGCAGAATGATTTGTATTGCTTTTTAAGGAAACATAATTATAACT
>NW_012142816.1:0-1346 GCF_000956105.1 Propithecus coquereli | reverse complement strand
TTCTTCTTTTTCTTTTCTTTTAATCTTGAAAATGAGCCGAGTGGGCAACCTGAGACCAAGGTGGATAACGATGAGCTAAAAGCTGTAGTGGAAGCAAATCCATCTCAACCTGCGCGTGAATTAGCGGCAAGGTTTGATGTTACTATTCCAATAATATTGCACTATTTGAAACAAATTTGCAAGGTAAAGAAGCTGGATAGACGGTGTGGGGAGGGAGCTCTGTGGCCAGCGAGGGTACCAGAGCAGGTTCCAGGAATTGAAAGAAGAGACGAGGGGCAGCAGGTAGATGAGACATATTCTTTATTGTCGGGGTGATGCAGCAGCAGTGAGAATATGGCAAGCACTTATATATGGCTCGGAAGAATAGTGGCAACATACCAAGCAAAAGCATGATCACATGGGTTTTACATAGGAGGTGACATCATGGTTACATAAATGTGCTAACTCATGCCTCACCAGAAGGCCAGTGGAAGATGCACCAGCAGTCATCTTGGTTTGGCCTAAGAAAGCTATTGCCTATTCAAATGGATTCCCCCTTACAGATGGGTACTGCATGAATTCCACGACCATCAGAAGAGAAATCGTCTTGAAGCTTTCCTTTCTTTGCTGTCACAACATAAATGTGAGTCATTTCTACACTGTATTGTTATGAATGATGAGAAATGGATTCTTTTTGACAATTGCAATCATTTGACACAATGGTTGGATAAAGACGAAGTACCGAAACGCAGTCTAAAACTGAATATTCATCAAAAAAAGCTAATGGTGTCTGTTTAGTGGTCCAGCGCTGATATTATCCACTACAGCTTCATGAAACCTGGTCAATCGATTACAGCGGATGTCTACTGCAACCAATTGGATGAAATGATGAGGATGCTTGTGATTAAGCAGCCGAGATTGGTCAACAGAGACAGGCTAATCATCTTGCAAGACAGTGCTCAACCACATATCCCACAAACAATGCTGCTCGAACTACAGCAGCTGGACTTGGAAACTCTCTGTCACCCACTGTATTTACCAGACCTTGTATCAACTGACTACAACTTCTTCCAGGCTTTTGACCACTTCTTGCAAGGACAAATATTCAATTTCCAATAAGCTCTGGAAAATGCCTTTTGCTATTTTATCGCCACTTGCTCTCCAGGCTTCTTTGCTGATGGCATAAACAAGCTACCATTAAGGTGGCAAAACTGTGTCCATGGTTAGGTGCATACTTTGATCAATTTTACTGCTTCTTATCTGGGATATAATAAACTACACTTTTGATTCAAAATCAGACATTTCATATTTAATGACCTAGTAGTTCAACCTGAGCAAAGAAATCCTTTCCTGAATTAAGGATAATT
>NW_012142815.1:0-1106 GCF_000956105.1 Propithecus coquereli | reverse complement strand
CAAGTTAACTACTAAGTTAGCTACTAATCAAATAATATTGGCTTCCCAGGCTGTTACTATACTAAATGAGTACACATAGAACATATATTTTCAACCAAAAAATTACAAGAACAAAGTTGTCACTCAATAGCTAGTATTCAGCTCCCCTCAGCAGCTGCATCATTATCAAAGGGGATGTAAGCAATTGTGGTTGTCCTTTCAAAGCTTTGACGATCACAGTTAGTGTCTGGAGATCACACACAAAAGAGTGAAAAGGAAAATAGCTCCAAAGAGGGTGTTAACCAATTTGTATTCAGAGAGAGATAATGAAGAACCCTTAATTCTGCTTTGAAGCATAGAGCTAGCTTTTGTTTCCTGGTCAAAGAAACTTTACTCTTTTTCTGTAATCTAGTAGGTTACCTTCTTGCTAATCATGCCTATGATTATTTCCTTCCAGGGCAGTTACAGATGAACAGATGCCATTGTGGCCCAGACTCCTAGTTGAGCCCAGTAATATCACTGCCACATTTTACTTTAATACCTGAGCACCTAGAATATAACAATATTTCCCAACCTCTTTCACAGCTACATGTGGTCATGTGGCTAAATTCTGGCCACAGGTCTAAATTTTGGCAAAATTTTGAGGGCTCTCGCAAATATGTCTCTTGTGCACTTTCTTCTCCATCTCTTTTTCCATCACACTGTTTGGAATGTGAACTCTGCCGTATTGGACTTTGAGCATAGGGCCCAGTTAAGCTGGACAGAGCCTGAGTTCCGAGGACTACACAGAGCAGAGCTGCTGTAACAACCATGGTTTGCATACCTCTAGACTTTTGAATGCGAGAGAGACAGGTTTCTATCCTTTTAAACCACTGCTTTTGTTCTTTGTTTGTTTATTCTCTCACATCTGAAGCAAAACTTATTTAACCATGCAAGATACAGCATATATATTAGGCCAGAACTTAATGAGATTTTGATTAATACATTGATGATGCTCATAGGTCTAATCCAAATGCCAGGATTACCCTGGAGTTTATTTCCTACATGAAATAAAAGGTATGGACATTTTTTAAGATGATAGTGCAGCCTTATTTTAAATGATTTCCTTAGCTGGAGTTATTAATCAT
>NW_012142814.1:0-1706 GCF_000956105.1 Propithecus coquereli | reverse complement strand
TCCTTTTTCTCCTTTGTATCAGCCTAACAGTAACCTTTTCCTTAAAATTCTATTTAAATTTCTTTCTTTCTTTCTTTCTTTCTTTTTTTTTAGAGACAGGGTCTTTCTCTGTGGCCCAGGCTGAAATGAAGTGGTACAACCATAGCTCACTGCAGCCTCAAACTCTGTTGCTCTGTGTCCTGGTCCGTTCAGGCTGCTGTAACAGAGCACCGTAGACTGGCAGTTTACTTACAAACAGCAGAAATGTAAGGCTCCGGAGGCTGGGGGTCCAAGCTCAAGGGGCCAGCAGATTTGGTGTCTGGTGAGGATGGCTGCTCATAGATGGTGCTTTCTAGGTGCCCTCACGTGGCAGAAGAGGCGAACAGCCTCCCTCAAGCCCCTTTTACAAGGGCCTTAATCCTAGTCATGAGGGTGGGGCGCTCAAGACCTCATCACCTCCCAAAAGTCCCACAGTTTAATGCCATCACCCTGGGAGTTAGGTTTTAACACACAAATTTAGGAGAACACCAGCATTCAGGCTGCAGCAGCCAGCCACAGGATTGGTGGATCTGCGGCTCCCGAGTGAGACTACGCCTGCTCCAGGGGTGGTGCTGCCTCCCTGTCTTCCCATGGCGATGGCGTTGGCCCTGTGTAACCCGCAGAGTGTGCTTCACACCTGCTTCCTGCAGTTTGCATTTTCTCTCTCTTTTTTTTTTTTTGAGACAAGATCTTGCTTTGTGGCCCAGGCTGGAGTGCAGGGTCGCAATCATAGCTCACTGCAACCTCGGACTCCTGGGCTCAAATTTTCTCACCTCAACCCCCTGAGCAGCTGGGACTACAGCTGCACTGCCACGCCTGACTAATTTTTAAAAAATTTTTTGTAGAGACAGGGTCTCCCTGTTGCCTAGGCTGGTGTTGAACTCCTGGCCTCAAGGGATCCTCCCACCTCAACCCCCAAACTGCTGGGGTTACAGGTGTGAGCCACTGCACCCGGCTTGTATTCTCCTAAATCAGGTTGTCCTGCTTGATCAGTAGAGCCACCAAAGGAGGGAATAGCTGTTCTAAAGAACCAAAGCCAAGGAGAAGGCACTGACAAGGCAGCCGTGGTGATGGAAGAGCTGTAGTTTTGCCTCCAAGTTGCTGATTTAGTATGTTCTTCTCAGGATGGTTTGCAATAATCCAGGAAGCTTTCTGCTCTGCTGAGGCCGGGCTGACGTGACTACCATTAGTCTTTTCTGATCGGTGTGTAGCATCACTTCGCTGGGCCCTGTCTGACCAGTGTCATCGATGCCGTTCGAGCCCCTGGGGCTGCCTGTGTGCCTCAGCCTGCTCCCCCGGTGCCGTTGCTCTGGCTCTTACAGTGTCTTTCTCCTTAGGACACTGGCATCGGGATGACACAGGAAGAGCTAGTGTCCAACCTGGGAATGATCGCCAGATCGGGGTCAAAGGTAAGCACAGGCCCACCACTTTCCTGTTCCTTGGTGTGCGAGGATCCCTCCTGTAAGGGTGGCCTGGGTGCCAGATTAAATGAGAACGTCATCGAGTGTGCACCACGTGGCAGGCAATGGGGGAACACTTTCTTTTTTTTTTTTTGAGACAAGGTCTCACTGTGTTGCCCGGGCTAGAGTGCCATGGCGTCATCCTAGCTCACAGCAACCTCACACTCTTGGGCTCAAGCGATCCTCCTGCCTCAGCCTCCCGAGTAGCTGGGACTACAGGCATGCGCC